>NW_027478170.1:2405227-2705880 GCF_051020975.1 Osmia lignaria lignaria | reverse complement strand
TAGTGCGAGCCGCAAATGCCACTTCCAGTTTAGCTGTGCAGAAGAAGAACAACAAGAAGAAGAAATATCTCGAAATATGTCCGTCAGGCCCCTTCCCTTGAGATATATCTGCAAATATCTCGGAAACGAAGCGAGCTACGGCAAAATGTTAAGAGACCTTTTTGGTAGAGAATTCTGTTTCCTACAATTTATGCTCTATGATATTTTTTGATCAGAAGCGTAGTTTTCGAGATACATCGAGATATTTAAAAGTTCCGAAGCCGCACCAACATAATAGGGATACAGAAACACCGTGGCCCCTTTCTTTGAGATAACTCTGCACTAGTGCGAGCCGCAAATGCCACTTCCAGCTTAGCTGTGCAGAAGAAGAACAACAAGAAGAAGAATTATCTCGAAATATGTCCGTCAGGCCCCTTCCCTTGAGATAAATCTGCAAATATCTCGGAAACGAAGCGAGCTATGGCAAAATGTTAAGAGACCTTTTTTGTAGAGAATTAAGTTTCCTACTTTTTATCTTCTATGATATTTTTTGATCAGATGCGTAGTTCTCGAGATATATCAAGATATTTAAAAGTTCCGAAGCCGCACCAACATAATAGAGATACAGAAACACCGTGGCCCCTTTCTTTGAGATAACTCTGCACTATTGCGAGCTGTAAATGCCACTTCCAGCTTAGCTGTGCAGAAGAAGAACAACAAGAAGAAGAAATATCTCGAAATATGTCCGTCAGGCCCCTTCCCTTGCGATATATCTGCAAATATCTCGGAAACGAAGCGAGCTATGGCAAAATGTTAAGAGACCTTTTTTGTAGAGAGTTATGTTTCCTACAATTTATATTCTATGATATTTTTTGATCAGAAGCGTAGTTTTCGAGATACATCGAGATATTTAAACGTTCCGAAGCCGCACCAACATAATAGAGATACAGAAACACCGTGGCCCCTTTCTTTGAGATAACTCTGCACTAGTGCGAGCCGCAAATGCCACTTCCAGCTTAGCTGTGCAGAAGAAGAACAACAAGAAGAAGAAATATCTCGAAATATGCCCGTCAGGCCCCTTCCCTTGAGATATATCTGCAAATATCTCGGAAACGAAGCGAGCTATGGCAAAATGTTAAGAGACCTTTTTTGTAGAGAATTATGTTTCCTACAATTTATGCTCTATGATATTTTTTGATCAGAAGCGTAGTTTTCGAGATACGTCGAGATATTTAAAAGTTCCGAAGCCGCACCAACATAATAGAGATACAGAAACACCGTGGCCCCTTTCTTTGAGATAACTCTGCACTAGTGCGAGCCGCAAATGCCACTTCCAGCTTAGCTGTGCAGAAGAACAACAACAAGAAGAAGAAATATCTCGAAATATGTCCGTCAGGCCCCTTCCCTTGAGATAAATCTGCAAATATCTCGGAAACGAAGCGAGCTATGGCAAAATGTTAAGAGACCTTTTTTGTAGAGAATTAAGTTTCCTACTTTTTATGTTCTATGATATTTTTTGATCAGATGCGTAGTTCTCGAGATATATCAAGATATTTAAAAGTTCCGAAGCCGCACCAACATAATAGAGATACAGAAACACCGTGGCTCCTTTCTTTGAGATAACTCTGCACTATTGCGAGCTGGAAATGCCACTTCCAGTTTAGCTGTGCAGAAGAAGAACAACAAGAAGAAGAAATATCTCGAAATATGTCCGTTAGGCCCCTTCCCTTGAGATATATCTGCAAATATCTCGGAAACGAAGCGAGCTATGGCAAAATGTTAAGAGACCTTTTTTGTAGAGAATTAAGTTTCCTACTTTTTATGTTCTATGATATTTTTTGATCAGATGCGTAGTTCTCGAGATATATCAAGATATTTAAAAGTTCCGAAGCCGCACCAACATAATAGAGATACAGAAACACCGTGGCCCCTTTCTTTGAGATAACTCTGCACTATTGCGAGCTGCAAATGCCACTTCCAGCTTAGCTGTGCAGAGGAAGAACAACAAGAAAAAGAAGTATCTCGAAATATGTCCGTCAAGCCCGTTCCTTTGAGCTGAATCTGCAAATATCTCGGAAACGAAGCGAGCTATGGCAAAATGTTAAGAGACGTTTTTTGTAGAGAATTATGTTTCCTACAATTTATGTTCTATGATATTTTTCGATCAGAAGCGTAGTTTTCGAGATATATCGAGATATTTAAAAGTTCCGAAGCCGCACCAACATAATAGAGATACAGAAACACCGTGGCCCCTTTCTTTGAGATAACTCTGCACTAGTGCGAGCCGCAAATGCCACTTCCAGCTTAGCTGTGCAGAAGAAGAACAACAAGAAGAAGAAATATCTCGAAATATGTCCGTCAGGCCCCTTCCCTTGAGATAAATCTGCAAATATCTCGGAAACGAAGCGAGCTATGGCAAAATGTTAAGAGACCTTTTTTGTAGAGAATTAAGTTTCCTACTTTTTATGTTCTATGATATTTTTTGATCAGATGCGTAGTTCTCGAGATATATCAAGATATTTAAAAGTTCCGAAGCCGCACCAACATAATAGAGATACAGAAACACCGTGGCCCCTTTCTTTGAGATAACTCTGCACTATTGCGAGCTGTAAATGCCACTTCCAGCTTAGCTGTGCAGAAGAAGAACAACAAGAAGAAGAAATATCTCGAAATATGTCCGTCAGGCCCCTTCCCTTGAGATAAATCTGCAAATATCTCGGAAACGAAGCGAGCTATGGCAAAATGTTAAGAGACCTTTTTTGTAGAGAATTAAGTTTCCTACTTTTTATCTTCTATGATATTTTTTGATCAGATGCGTAGTTCTCGAGATATATCAAGATATTTAAAAGTTCCGAAGCCGCACCAACATAATAGAGATACAGAAACACCGTGGCCCCTTTCTTTGAGATAACTCTGCACTATGGCGAGCTGTAAATGCCACTTCCAGCTTAGCTGTGCAGAAGAAGAACAACAAGAAGAAGAAATATCTCGAAATATGTCCGTCAGGCCCCTTCCCTTGAGATATATCTGCAAATATCTCGGAAACGAAGCGAGCTATGGCAAAATCTTAAGAGACCTTTTTTGTAGAGAATTATGTTTCCTACAATTTATATTCTATGATATTTTTTGATCAGAAGCGTAGTTTTCGAGATACATCGAGATATTTAAAAGTTCCGAAGCCGCACCAACATAATAGAGATACAGAAACACCGTGGCCCCTTTCTTTGAGATAACTCTGCACTAGTGCGAGCCGCAAATGCCACTTCCAGCTTAGCTGTGCAGAAGAAGAACAACAAGAAGAAGAAATATCTCGAAATATGTCCGTCAGGCCCCTTCCCTTGAGATATATCTGCAAATATCTCGGAAACGAAGCGAGCTATGGCAAAATGTTAAGAGACCTTTTTTGTAGAGAATTATGTTTCCTACAATTTATGCTCTATGACATTTTTTGATCAGAAGCGTAGTTTTCGAGATACATCGAGATATTTAAAAGTTCCGAAGCCGCACCAACATAATAGAGATACAGAAACACCGTGGCCCCTTTCTTTGAGATAACTCTGCACTAGTGCGAGCCGCAAATGCCACTTCCAGCTTAGCTGTGCAGAGGAAGAACAACAAGAAGAAGAAATATCTCGAAATATGTCCGTCAGGCCAGTTCCTTTGAGCTGAATCTGCAAATATCTCGGAAACGAAGCGAGCTATGGCAAAATGTTAAGAGACGTTTTTTGTAGAGAATTATGTTTCCTACAATTTATGTTCTATGATATTTTTTGATCAGATGCGTAGTTCTCGAGATATATCAAGATATTTTAAAGTTCCGAAGCCGCACCAACATAATAGAGATACAGAAACACCGTGGCCCCTCTCTTTGAGATAACTCTGCACTATTGCGAGCTGGAAATGCCACTTCCAGTTTAGCTGTGCAGAAGAAGAACAACAAGAAGAAGAAATATCTCGAAATATGTCCGTCAGGCCCCTTCCCTTGAGATATATCTGCAAATATCTCGGAAACGAAGCGAGCTATGACAAAATGTTAAGAGACCTTTTTTGTAGAGAATTATGTTTCCTACAGTTTATGTTCTATGATATTTTTTGATCAGAAGCGTAGTTTTCGAGATATATCGAGATATTTAAAAGTTCCGAAGCCGCACCAACATAATAGGGATACAGAAACACCGTGGCCCCTTTCTTTGAGATAACTCTGCACTAGTGCGAGCCGCAAATGCCACTTCCAGCTTAGCTGTGCAGAAGAAGAACAACAAGAAGAAGAAATATCTCGAAATATGTCCGTCAGGCCCCTTCCCTTGAGATAAATCTGCGAATATCTCGGAAACGAAGCGAGCTATGGCAAAATGTTAAGAGACCTTTTTTGTAGAGAATTAAGTTTCCTACTTTTTATCTTCTATGATATTTTTTGATCAGATGCGTAGTTCTCGAGATATATCAAGATATTTAAAAGTTCCGAAGCCGCACCAACATAATAAAGATACAGAAACACCGTGGCCCCTTTCTTTGAGATAACTCTGCACTATTGCGAGCTGTAAATGCCACTTCCAGCTTAGCTGTGCAGAAGAAGAACAACAAGAAGAAGAAATATCTCGAAATATGTCCGTCAGGCCCCTTCCCTTGAGATATATCTGCAAATATCTCGGAAACGAAGCGAGCTATGGCAAAATGTTAAGAGACCTTTTTTGTAGAGAATTATGTTTCCTACAATTTATATTCTATGATATTTTTTGATCAGAAGCGTAGTTTTCGAGATACATCGAGATATTTAAAAGTTCCGAAGCCGCACCAACATAATAGAGATACAGAAACACCGTGGCCCCTTTCTTTGAGATAACTCTGCACTAGTGCGAGCCGCAAATGCCACTTCCAGCTTAGCTGTGCAGAAGAAGAACAACAAGAAGAAGAAATATCTCGAAATATGTCCGTCAGGCCCCTTCCCTTGAGATATATCTGCAAATATCTCGGAAACGAAGCGAGCTATGGCAAAATGTTAAGAGACCTTTTTTGTAGAGAATTATGTTTCCTACAATTTATGCTCTATGATATTTTTTGATCAGAAGCGTAGTTTTCGAGATACATCGAGATATTTAAAAGTTCCGAAGCCGCAACAACATAATAGAGATACAGAAACACCGTGGCCCCTTTCTTTGAGATAACTCTGCACTAGTGCGAGCCGCAAATGCCACTTCCAGCTTAGCTGTGCAGAAGAAGAACAACAAGAAGAAGAAATATCTCGAAATATGTCCGTCAGGCCAGTTCCTTTGAGCTGAATCTGCAAATATCTCGGAAACGAAGCGAGCTATGGCAAAATGTTAAGAGACGTTTTTTGTAGAGAATTATGTTTCCTACAATTTATGTTCTATGATATTTTTTGATCAGATGCGTAGTTCTCGAGATATATCAAGATATTTAAAAGTTCCGAAGCCGCACCAACATAATAGAGATACAGAAACACCGTGGCCCCTCTCTTTGAGATAACTCTGCACTATTGCGAGCTGGAAATGCCACTTCCAGTTTAGCTGTGCAGAAGAAGAACAACAAGAAGAAGAAATATCTCGAAATATGTCCGTCAGGCCCCTTCCCTTGAGATATATCTGCAAATATCTCGGAAACGAAGCGAGCTATGACAAAATGTTAAGAGACCTTTTTTGTAGAGAATTATGTTTCCTACAATTTATGTTCTATGATATTTTTTGATCAGAAGCGTAGTTTTCGAGATATATCGAGATATTTAAAAGTTCCGAAGCCGCACCAACATAATAGGGATACAGAAACACCGTGGCCCCTTTCTTTGAGATAACTCTGCACTAGTGCGAGCCGCAAATGCCACTTCCAGCTTAGCTGTGCAGAAGAAGAACAACAAGAAGAAGAAATGTCTCGAAATATGTCCGTCAGGCCCCTTCCCTTGAGATAAATCTGCAAATATCTCGGAAACGAAGCGAGCTATGGCAAAATGTTAAGAGACCTTTTTTGTAGAGAATTAAGTTTCCTACTTTTTATCTTCTATGATATTTTTTGATCAGATGCGTAGTTCTCGAGATATATCAAGATATTTAAAAGTTCCGAAGCCGCACCAACATAATAAAGATACAGAAACACCGTGGCCCCTTTCTTTGAGATAACTCTGCACTATTGCGAGCTGTAAATGCCACTTCCAGCTTAGCTGTGCAGAAGAAGAACAACAAGAAGAAGAAATATCTCGAAATATGTCCGTCAGGCCCCTTCCCTTGAGATATATCTGCAAATATCTCGGAAACGAAGCGAGCTATGGCAAAATGTTAAGAGACCTTTTTTGTAGAGAATTATGTTTCCTACAATTTATATTCTATGATATTTTTTGATCAGAAGCGTAGTTTTCGAGATACATCGAGATATTTAAAAGTTCCGAAGCCGCAACAACATAATAGAGATACAGAAACACCGTGGCCCCTTTCTTTGAGATAACTCTGCACTAGTGCGAGCCGCAAATGCCACTTCCAGCTTAGCTGTGCAGAAGAAGAACAACAAGAAGAAGAAATATCTCGAAATATGTCCGTCAGGCCCCTTCCCTTGAGATAAATCTGCAAATATCTCGGAAACGAAGCGAGCTATGGCAAAATGTTAAGAGACCTTTTTTGTAGAGAATTAAGTTTCCTACTTTTTATGTTCTATGATATTTTTTGATCAGATGCGTAGTTCTCGAGATATATCAAGATATTTAAAAGTTCCGAAGCCGCACCAACATAATAGAGATACAGAAACACCGTGGCCCCTTTCTTTGAGATAACTCTGCACTATTGCGAGCTGCAAATGCCACTTCCAGCTTAGCTGTGCAGAAGAAGAACAACAAGAAGAAGAAATATCTCGAAATATGTCCGTCAGGCCCCTTCCCTTGAGATATATCTGCAAATATCTCGGAAACCAAGCGAGCTATGGCAAAATGTTGAGAGACGTTTTTTGTAGAGAATTATGTTTCCTACAATTTATGTTCTATGATATTTTTTGATCAGAAGCGTAGTTTTCGAGATATATCGAGATATTTAAAAGTTCCGAAGCCGCACCAACATAATAGAGATACAGAAACACCGTGGCCCCTTTCTTTGAGATAACTCTGCACTAGTGCGAGCCGCAAATGCCACTTCCAGCTTAGCTGTGCAGAGGAAGAACAACAAGAAGAAGAAATATCTCGAAATATGTCCGTCAGGCCAGTTCCTTTGAGCTGAATCTGCAAATATCTCGGAAACGAAGCGAGCTATGGCAAAATGTTAAGAGACGTTTTTTGTAGAGAATTATGTTTCCTACAATTTATGTTCTATGATATTTTTTGATCAGAAGCGTAGTTTTCGAGATATATCGAGATATTTAAAAGTTCCGAAGCCGCACCAACATAATAGGGATACAGAAACACCGTGGCCCCTTTCTTTGAGATAACTCTGCACTAGTGCGAGCCGCAAATGCCACTTCCAGCTTAGCTGTGCAGAAGAAGAACAACAAGAAGAAGAAATATCTCGAAATATGTCCGTCAGGCCCCTTCCCTTGAGATAAATCTGCAAATATCTCGGAAACGAAGCGAGCTATGGCAAAATGTTAAGAGACCTTTTTTGTAGAGAATTAAGTTTCCTACTTTTTATCTTCTATGATATTTTTTGATCAGATGCGTAGTTCTCGAGATATATCAAGATATTTAAAAGTTCCGAAGCCGCACCAACATAATAAAGATACAGAAACACCGTGGCCCCTTTCTTTGAGATAACTCTGCACTAGTGCGAGCCGCAAATGCCACTTCCAGCTTAGCTGTGCAGAAGAAGAACAACAAGAAGAAGAAATATCTCGAAATATGTCCGTCAGGCCCCTTCCCTTGAGATATATCTGCAAATATCTCGGAAACGAAGCGAGCTATGGCAAAATGTTAAGAGACCTTTTTTGTAGAGAATTATGTTTCCTACAATTTATGCTCTATGATATTTTTTGATCAGAAGCGTAGTTTTCGAGATACATCGAGATATTTAAAAGTTCCGAAGCCGCAACAACATAATAGAGATACAGAAACACCGTGGCCCCTTTCTTTGAGATAACTCTGCACTAGTGCGAGCCGCAAATGCCACTTCCAGCTTAGCTGTGCAGAAGAAGAACAACAAGAAGAAGAAATATCTCGAAATATGTCCGTCAGGCCCCTTCCCTTGAGATAAATCTGCAAATATCTCGGAAACGAAGCGAGCTATGGCAAAATGTTAAGAGACCTTTTTTGTAGAGAATTAAGTTTCCTACTTTTTATGTTCTATGATATTTTTTGATCAGATGCGTAGTTCTCGAGATATATCAAGATATTTAAAAGTTCCGAAGCCGCACCAACATAATAGAGATACAGAAACACCGTGGCCCCTTTCTTTGAGATAACTCTGCACTATTGCGAGCTGCAAATGCCACTTCCAGCTTAGCTGTGCAGAAGAAGAACAACAAGAAGAAGAAATATCTCGAAATATGTCCGTCAGGCCCCTTCCCTTGAGATATATCTGCAAATATCTCGGAAACCAAGCGAGCTATGGCAAAATGTTGAGAGACGTTTTTTGTAGAGAATTATGTTTCCTACAATTTATGTTCTATGATATTTTTTGATCAGAAGCGTAGTTTTCGAGATATATCGAGATATTTAAAAGTTCCGAAGCCGCACCAACATAATAGAGATACAGAAACACCGTGGCCCCTTTCTTTGAGATAACTCTGCACTAGTGCGAGCCGCAAATGCCACTTCCAGCTTAGCTGTGCAGAGGAAGAACAACAAGAAGAAGAAATATCTCGAAATATGTCCGTCAGGCCAGTTCCTTTGAGCTGAATCTGCAAATATCTCGGAAACGAAGCGAGCTATGGCAAAATGTTAAGAGACGTTTTTTGTAGAGAATTATGTTTCCTACAATTTATGTTCTATGATATTTTTTGATCAGATGCGTAGTTCTCGAGATATATCAAGATATTTAAAAGTTCCGAAGCCGCACCAACATAATAGAGATACAGAAACACCGTGGCCCCTCTCTTTGAGATAACTCTGCACTATTGCGAGCTGGAAATGCCACTTCCAGTTTAGCTGTGCAGAAGAAGAACAACAAGAAGAAGAAATATCTCGAAATATGTCCGTCAGGCCCCTTCCCTTGAGATATATCTGCAAATATCTCGGGAACGAAGCGAGCTATGACAAAATGTTAAGAGACCTTTTTTGTAGAGAATTATGTTTCCTACAATTTATGTTCTATGATATTTTTTGATCAGAAGCGTAGTTTTCGAGATATATCGAGATATTTAAAAGTTCCGAAGCCGCACCAACATAATAGGGATACAGAAACACCGTGGCCCCTTTCTTTGAGATAACTCTGCACTAGTGCGAGCCGCAAATGCCACTTCCAGCTTAGCTGTGCAGAAGAAGAACAACAAGAAGAAGAAATATCTCGAAATATGTCCGTCAGGCCCCTTCCCTTGAGATAAATCTGCAAATATCTCGGAAACGAAGCGAGCTATGGCAAAATGTTAAGAGACCTTTTTTGTAGAGAATTAAGTTTCCTACTTTTTATCTTCTATGATATTTTTTGATCAGATGCGTAGTTCTCGAGATATATCAAGATATTTAAAAGTTCCGAAGCCGCACCAACATAATAAAGATACAGAAACACCGTGGCCCCTTTCTTTGAGATAACTCTGCACTATTGCGAGCTGTAAATGCCACTTCCAGCTTAGCTGTGCAGAAGAAGAACAACAAGAAGAAGAAATATCTCGAAATATGTCCGTCAGGCCCCTTCCCTTGAGATATATCTGCAAATATCTCGGAAACGAAGCGAGCTATGGCAAAATGTTAAGAGACCTTTTTTGTAGAGAATTATGTTTCCTACAATTTATATTCTATGATATTTTTTGATCAGAAGCGTAGTTTTCGAGATACATCGAGATATTTAAAAGTTCCGAAGCCGCACCAACATAATAGAGATACAGAAACACCGTGGCCCCTTTCTTTGAGATAACTCTGCACTAGTGCGAGCCGCAAATGCCACTTCCAGCTTAGCTGTGCAGAAGAAGAACAACAAGAAGAAGAAATATCTCGAAATATGTCCGTCAGGCCCCTTCCCTTGAGATATATCTGCAAATATCTCGGAAACGAAGCGAGCTATGGCAAAATGTTAAGAGACGTTTTTTGTAGAGAATTATGTTTCCTACAATTTATGTTCTATGATATTTTTTGATCAGAAGCGTAGTTTTCGAGATATATCGAGATATTTAAAAGTTCCGAAGCCGCACCAACATAATAGGGATACAGAAACACCGTGGCCCCTTTCTTTGAGATAACTCTGCACTAGTGCGAGCCGCAAATGCCACTTCCAGCTTAGCTGTGCAGAAGAAGAACAACAAGAAGAAGAAATATCTCGAAATATGTCCGTCAGGCCCCTTCCCTTGAGATAAATCTGCAAATATCTCGGAAACGAAGCGAGCTATGGCAAAATGTTAAGAGACCTTTTTTGTAGAGAATTAAGTTTCCTACTTTTTATCTTCTATGATATTTTTTGATCAGATGCGTAGTTCTCGAGATATATCAAGATATTTAAAAGTTCCGAAGCCGCACCAACATAATAAAGATACAGAAACACCGTGGCCCCTTTCTTTGAGATAACTCTGCACTAGTGCGAGCCGCAAATGCCACTTCCAGCTTAGCTGTGCAGAAGAAGAACAACAAGAAGAAGAAATATCTCGAAATATGTCCGTCAGGCCCCTTCCCTTGAGATATATCTGCAAATATCTCGGAAACGAAGCGAGCTATGGCAAAATGTTAAGAGACCTTTTTTGTAGAGAATTATGTTTCCTACAATTTATGCTCTATGATATTTTTTGATCAGAAGCGTAGTTTTCGAGATACATCGAGATATTTAAAAGTTCCGAAGCCGCAACAACATAATAGAGATACAGAAACACCGTGGCCCCTTTCTTTGAGATAACTCTGCACTAGTGCGAGCCGCAAATGCCACTTCCAGCTTAGCTGTGCAGAAGAAGAACAACAAGAAGAAGAAATATCTCGAAATATGTCCGTCAGGCCCCTTCCCTTGAGATAAATCTGCAAATATCTCGGAAACGAAGCGAGCTATGGCAAAATGTTAAGAGACCTTTTTTGTAGAGAATTAAGTTTCCTACTTTTTATGTTCTATGATATTTTTTGATCAGATGCGTAGTTCTCGAGATATATCAAGATATTTAAAAGTTCCGAAGCCGCACCAACATAATAGAGATACAGAAACACCGTGGCCCCTTTCTTTGAGATAACTCTGCACCATTGCGAGCTGCAAATGCCACTTCCAGCTTAGCTGTGCAGAAGAAGAACAACAAGAAGAAGAAATATCTCGAAATATGTCCGTCAGGCCCCTTCCCTTGAGATATATCTGCAAATATCTCGGAAACCAAGCGAGCTATGGCAAAATGTTGAGAGACGTTTTTTGTAGAGAATTATGTTTCCTACAATTTATGTTCTATGATATTTTTTGATCAGAAGCGTAGTTTTCGAGATATATCGAGATATTTAAAAGTTCCGAAGCCGCACCAACATAATAGAGATACAGAAACACCGTGGCCCCTTTCTTTGAGATAACTCTGCACTAGTGCGAGCCGCAAATGCCACTTCCAGCTTAGCTGTGCAGAGGAAGAACAACAAGAAGAAGAAATATCTCGAAATATGTCCGTCAGGCCAGTTCCTTTGAGCTGAATCTGCAAATATCTCGGAAACGAAGCGAGCTATGGCAAAATGTTAAGAGACGTTTTTTGTAGAGAATTATGTTTCCTACAATTTATGTTCTATGATATTTTTTGATCAGATGCGTAGTTCTCGAGATATATCAAGATATTTAAAAGTTCCGAAGCCGCACCAACATAATAGAGATACAGAAACACCGTGGCCCCTCTCTTTGAGATAACTCTGCACTATTGCGAGCTGGAAATGCCACTTCCAGTTTAGCTGTGCAGAAGAAGAACAACAAGAAGAAGAAATATCTCGAAATATGTCCGTCAGGCCCCTTCCCTTGAGATATATCTGCAAATATCTCGGAAACGAAGCGAGCTATGACAAAATGTTAAGAGACCTTTTTTGTAGAGAATTATGTTTCCTACAATTTATGTTCTATGATATTTTTTGATCAGAAGCGTAGTTTTCGAGATATATCGAGATATTTAAAAGTTCCGAAGCCGCACCAACATAATAGGGATACAGAAACACCGTGGCCCCTTTCTTTGAGATAACTCTGCACTAGTGCGAGCCGCAAATGCCACTTCCAGCTTAGCTGTGCAGAAGAAGAACAACAAGAAGAAGAAATATCTCGAAATATGTCCGTCAGGCCCCTTCCCTTGAGATAAATCTGCAAATATCTCGGAAACGAAGCGAGCTATGGCAAAATGTTAAGAGACCTTTTTTGTAGAGAATTAAGTTTCCTACTTTTTATCTTCTATGATATTTTTTGATCAGATGCGTCGTTCTCGAGATATATCAAGATATTTGAAAGTTCCGAAGCCGCACCAACATAATAGAGATACAGAAACACCGTGGCCCCTTTCTTTGAGATAACTCTGCACTATTGCGAGCTGCAAATGCCACTTCCAGCTTAGCTGTGCAGAAGAAGAACAACAAGAAGAAGAAATATCTCGAAATATGTCCGTCAGGCCCCTTCCCTTGAGATATATCTGCAAATATCTCGGAAACCAAGCGAGCTATGGCAAAATGTTGAGAGACGTTTTTTGTAGAGAATTATGTTTCCTACAATTTATGTTCTATGATATTTTTTGATCAGAAGCGTAGTTTTCGAGATATATCGAGATATTTAAAAGTTCCGAAGCCGCACCAACATAATAGAGATACAGAAACACCGTGGCCCCTTTCTTTGAGATAACTCTGCACTAGTGCGAGCCGCAAATGCCACTTCCAGCTTAGCTGTGCAGAGGAAGAACAACAAGAAGAAGAAATATCTCGAAATATGTCCGTCAGGCCAGTTCCTTTGAGCTGAATCGGCAAATATCTCGGAAACGAAGCGAGCTATGGCAAAATGCTAAGAGACGTTTTTTGTAGAGAATTATGTTTCCTACAATTTATGTTCTATGATATTTTTTGATCAGAAGCGTAGTTTTCGAGATATATCGAGATATTTAAAAGTTCCGAAGCCGCACCAACATAATAGAGATACAGAAACACCGTGGCCCCTTTCTTTGAGATAACTCTGCATTATTGCGAGCTGTAAATGCCACTTCCAGCTTAGCTGTGCAGAAGAAGAACAACAAGAAGAAGAAATATCTCGAAATATGTCCGTCAGGCCCCTTCCCTTGAGATATATCTGCAAATATCTCGGAAACGAAGCGAGCTATGGCAAAATGTTAAGAGACCTTTTTTGTAGAGAATTATGTTTCCTACAATTTATGTTCTATGATATTTTTTGATCAGAAGCGTAGTTTTCGAGATATATCGAGATATTTAAAAGTTCCAAAGCCGCACCAACATAATAGAGATACAGAAACACCGTGGCCCCTTTCTTTGAGATAACTCTGCATTAGTGCGAGCCGCAAATGCCACTTCCAGCTTAGCTGTGCAGAAGAAGAACAACAAGAAGAAGAAATATCTCGAAATATGTCCGTCAGGCCCCTTCCCTTGAGATATATCTGCAAATATCTCGGAAACCAAGCGAGGTATGGCAAAATGTTAAGAGACCTTTTTTGTAGAGAATTATGTTTCCTACAATTTATGTTCTATGATATTTTTTGATCAGAAGCGTAGTTTTCGAGATATATCGAGATATTTAAAAGTTCCGAAGCCGCACCAACATAATAGGGATACAGAAATACCGTGGCCCCTTTCTTTGAGATAACTCTGCACTAGTGCGAGCCGCAAATGCCACTTCCAGCTTAGCTGTGCAGAAGAAGAACAACAAGAAGAAGAAATATCTCGAAATATGTCCGTCAGGCCCCTTCCCTTGAGATAAATCTGCAAATATCTCGGAAACGAAGCGAGCTATGGCAAAATGTTAAGAGACCTTTTTTGTAGAGAATTAAGTTTCCTACTTTTTATCTTCTATGATATTTTTTGATCAGATGCGTAGTTCTCGAGATACATCAAGATATTTAAAAGTTCCGAAGCCGCAGCAACATAATACAGATACAGAAACACCGTCGCCCCTCTCTTTGAGATAACTCTGCACTATTGCGAGCTGGAAATGCCACTTCCAGTTTAGCTGTGCAGAAGAAGAACAACAAGAAGAAGAAATATCTCGAAATATGTCCGTTGGGCCCCTTCCCTTGAGATAAATCTGCAAATATCTCGGAAACTAAGCGAGCTATGGCAAAATGTTAAGAGACCTCTTTTGTAGAGAATTAAGTTTCCTACTTTTTATGTTCTATGATATTTTTTGATCAGATGCGTAGTTCTCGAGATATATCAAGATATTTAAAAGTTCCGAAGCCGCACCAACATAATAGAGATACAGAAACACCGTGGCCCCTTTCTTTGAGATAACTCTGCACTAGTGCGAGCCGCAAATGCCACTTCCAGCTTAGCTGTGCAGAAGAAGAACAACAAGAAGAAGAAATATCTCGAAATATGTCCGTCAGGCCCCTTCCCTTGAGATATATCTGCAAATATCTCGGAAACGAAGCGAGCTATGGCAAAATGTTAAGAGACCTTTTTTGTAGAGAATTATGTTTCCTACAATTTATGCTCTATGATATTTTTTGATCAGAAGCGTAGTTTTCGAGATACATCGAGATATTTAAAAGTTCCGAAGCCGCACCAACATAATAGAGATACAGAAACACCGTGGCCCCTTTCTTTGAGATAACTCTGCACTAGTGCGAGCCGCAAATGCCACTTCCAGCTTAGCTGTGCAGAAGAAGAACAACAAGAAGAAGAAATATCTCGAAATATGTCCGTCAGGCCCCTTCCCTTGAGATAAATCTGCAAATATCTCGGAAACGAAGCGAGCTATGGCAAAATGTTAAGAGACCTTTCTTGTAGAGAATTAAGTTTCCTACTTTTTATGTTCTATGATATTTTTTGATCAGATGCGTAGTTCTCGAGATATATCAAGATATTTAAAAGTTCCGAAGCCGCACCAACATAATAGAGATACAGAAACACCGTGGCCCCTTTCTTTGAGATAACTCTGCACTATTGCCAGCTGCAAATGCCACTTCCAGCTTAGCTGTGCAGAGGAAGAACAACAAGAAGAAGAAATATCTCGAAATATGTCCGTCAGGCCAGTTCCTTTGAGCTGAATCGGCAAATATCTCGGAAACGAAGCGAGCTATGGCAAAATGTTAAGAGACGTTTTTTGTAGAGAATTATGTTTCCTACAATTTATGTTCTATGATATTTTTTGATCAGAAGCGTAGTTTTCGAGATATATCGAGATATTTAAAAGTTCCGAAGCCGCACCAACATAATAGAGATACAGAAACACCGTGGCCCCTTTCTTTGAGATAACTCTGCATTATTGCGAGCTGTAAATGCCACTTCCAGCTTAGCTGTGCAGAAGAAGAACAACAAGAAGAAGAAATATCTCGAAATATGTCCGTCAGGCCCCTTCCCTTGAGATATATCTGCAAATATCTCGGAAACGAAGCGAGCTATGGCAAAATGTTAAGAGACCTTTTTTGTAGAGAATTATGTTTCCTACAATTTATGTTCTATGATATTTTTTGATCAGAAGCGTAGTTTTCGAGATATATCGAGATATTTAAAAGTTCCGAAGCCGCACCAATATAATAGAGATACAGAAACACCGTGGCCCCTTTCTTTGAGATAACTCTGCACTAGTGCGAGCCGCAAATGCCACTTCCAGCTTAGCTGTGCAGAGGAAGAACAACAAAAAGAAGAAATATCTCGAAATATGTCCGTCAGGCCCCTTCCCTTGAGATAAATCTGCAAATATCTCGGAAACAAAGCTAGCTACGGCAAAATGTTAAGAGACCTTTTTTGTAGAAAATTAGGATTCCTACTTTTTATGTTCTGTGATATTTTTTGATCAGATGCGTAGTTCTCGAGATATATCAAGATATTTGAAAGTTCCGAAGCCGCACCAACATAATAGAGATACAGAAACACCGTGGCCCCTTTCTTTGAGATAACTCTGCACTATTGCGAGCTGCAAATGCCACTTCCAGCTTAGCTGTGCAGAAGAAGAACAACAAGAAGAAGAAATATGTGGAAATATGTCCGTCAGGCCCCTTCCCTTGAGATAAATCTGCAAATATCTCGGAAACGAAGCGAGCTACGGCAAAATGTTAAGAGACCTTTTTTGTAGAGAATTAAGTTTCCTACTTTTTATGTTCTATGATATTTTTTGATCAGATGCGTAGTTCTCGAGATATATCAAGATATTTAAAAGTTCCGAAGCCGCACCAACATAATAGAGATACAGAAACACGTGGCCCCTTTCTTTGAGATAACTCTGCACTATTGCGAGCTGCAAATGCCACTTCCAGCTTAGCTGTGCAGAAGAAGAACAACAAGAAGAAGAAATATCTCGAAATATGTCCGTCAGGCCCCTTCCCTTGAGATATATCTGCAAATATCTCGGAAACGAAGCGAGCTATGGCAAAATGTTAAGAGACCTTTTTTGTAGAGAATTAAGTTTCCTACTTTTTATGTTCTATGATATTTTTTGATCGGATGCGTAGTTCTCGAGATATATCAAGATATTTAAAAGTTCCGAAGCCGCACCAACATAATAGAGATACAGAAACACCGTGGCCCCTGTCTTTGAGATAACTCTGCACTATTGCGAACTGCAAATGCCACTTCCAGCTTAGCTGTGCAGAAGAAGAACAACAAAAAGAAGAAATATCTCGAAATATGTCCGTCTGGCCCCTTCCCTTGAGATAAATCTGCAAATATCTCGGAAACAAAGCGAGCTATGGCAAAATGTTAAGAGACCTTTTTTGTAGAAAATTAGGATTCCTACTTTTTATGTTCTATGATATTTTTTGATCAGATGCGTAGTTCTCGAGATATATCAAGATATTTGAAAGTTCCGAAGCCGCACCAACATAATAGAGATACAGAAACACCGTGGCCCCTTTCTTTGAGATAACTCTGCACTATTGCGAGCTGCAAATGCCACTTCCAGCTTAGCTGTGCAGAAGAAGAACAACAAAAAGAAGAAATATCTCGAAATATGTCCGTCAGGCCCCTTCCCTTGAGATATATCTGCAAATATCTCGGAAACGAAGCGAGCTACGGCAAAATGTTAAGAGACCTTTTTTGTAGAAAATTAGGATTCCTACTTTTTATGTTCTATGATATTTTTTGATCAGATGCGTAGTTCTCGAGATATATCAAGATATTTGAAAGTTCCGAAGCCGCACCAACATAATAGAGATACAGAAACACCGTGGCCCCTTTCTTTGAGATAACTCTGCACTATTGCGAGCTGCAAATGCCACTTCCAGCTTAGCTGTGCAGAAGAAGAACAACAAAAAGAAGAAATATCTCGAAATATGTCCGTCAGGCCCCTTCCCTTGAGATATATCTGCAAATATCTCGGAAACGAAGCGAGCTACGGCAAAATGTTAAGAGACCTTTTTTGTAGAGAATCATGTTCCCTACAATTTATGTTCTATGATATTTTTTGATCAGAAGCGTAGTTTTCGAGATATATCGAGATATTTAAAAGATCCGAAGCCGCACCAACATAATAGAGATACAGAAACCCCGTGGCCCCTTTCTTTGAGATAACTCTGCACTATTGCGCGCTGCAAATGCCACTTCCAGCTTAGCTGTGCAGAAGAAGAACAACAAGAAGAAGAAATATCTCGAAATATGTCCGTCAGGCCCTTTCCCTCGAGATAAATCTGCAAATATCTCGGAAACGAAGCGAGCTATGGCAAAATGTTAAGAGACCTTTTTTGTAGAGAATTAAGTTTCCTACTTTTTATGTTCTATGATATTTTTTGATCGGATGCGTAGTTCTCGAGATATATCAAGATATTTAAAAGTTCCGAAGCCGCACCAACATAATAGAGGTACAGAAACACCGTGGCCCCTTTCTTTGAGATAACTCTGCACTATTGCGAGCTGCAAATGCCACTTCCAGCTTAGCTGTGCAGAAGAAGAACAACAAAAAGAAGAAATATCTCGAAATATGTCCGTCAGGCCCCTTCCCTTGAGATAAATCTGCAAATATCTCGGAAACGAAGCGAGCTATGGCAAAATGTTAAGAGACCTCTTTTGTAGAGAATTAAGTTTCCTACTTTTTATGTTCTATGATATTTTTCGATCAGATGCGTAGTTCTCGAGATATATCAAGATATTTAAAAGTTCCGAAGCCGCACCAAGATAATAGAGATACAGAAACACCGTGGCCCCTTTCTTTGAGATAACTCTGCACTATTGCGAGCTGCAAATGCCACTTCCAGCTTAGCTGTGCAGAAGAAGAACAACAAGAAGAAGAAATATCTGGAAATATGTCCGTCAGGCCCCTTCCCTTGAGATAATTCTGCAAATATCTCGGAAACGAAGCGAGCTACGGCAAAATGTTAAGAGACCTTTTTTGTAGAAAATTAGGATTCCTACTTTTTATGTTCTATGATATTTTTTGAACAGATGCGTAGTTCTCGAGATATATCAAGATATTTAAAAGTTCCGAAGCCGCACCAACATAATAGAGATACAGAAACACCGTGGCCCCTTTCTTTGAGATAACTCTGCACTATTGCGCGCTGCAAATGCCACTTCCAGCTTAGCTGTGCAGAAGAAGAACAACAAGAAGAAGAAATATCTCGAAATATGTCCGTCAGGCCCCTTCCCTTGAGATAAATCTGCAAATATCTCGGAAACCAAGCGAGCTATGGCAAAATGTTTAGAGACCTTATTTGTAGAGAATTAAGTTTCCTACTTTTTATGTTCTACGATATTTTTTGATCAGATGCGTAGTTCTCGAGATATATCAAGATATTTAAAAGTTCCGAAGCCGCACCAACATAATAGAGATACAGAAACACCGTGGCCCCTTTCTTTGAGATAACTCTGCACTATTGCGAGCTGCAAATGCCACTTCCAGCTTAGCTGTGCAGAAGAAGGACAACAAGAAGAAGAAATATCTCGAAATATGTCCGTCAGGCCCCTTCCCTTGAGATAAATCTGCAAATATCTCGGAAACGAAGCAAGCTATGGCAAAATGTTAAGAGACCTTTTTTGTAGAGAATTATGTTTCCTACAATTTACGTTCTCTGATATTTTTTGATCAGAAGCGTAGTTTTCGAGATATATCGAGATATTTAAAAGTTCCGAAGCCGCACCAACATAATAGAGATACAGAAACACCGTGGCCCCTTTCTTTGAGATAACTCTGCACTATTGCGACCTGCAAATGCCACTTCCAGCTTAGCTGTGCAGAAGAGGAACAACAAGAAGAAGAAATATCTCGGAATATGTCCGTCAGGCCCCTTCCCTTGAGCTAAATCTGCAAATATCTCGGAAACGATGCCAGCTATGGGAAAATGTTAAGAGACCTTTTTTGTAGAGAATTAAGTTTCCTACTTTTTATGTTCTATGATATTTTTTGATCAGATGCGTAGTTCTCGAGATATATCAAGATATTTAAAAGCTCCGAAGCTGCACCAACATAATAGAGGTACAGAAACACCGTGGCCCCTTTCTTTGAGATAACTCTGCACTATTGCGAGCTGCAAATGCCACTTCCAGCTTAGCTGTGCAGAAGAAGAACAACAAGAATAAGAAATATTTCGAAATATGTCCGTCAGGCCCCTTCCCTTGAGATAAATCTGCAAATATCTCGGAAACGAAAAGAGCTACGGCAAAATGTTAAGAGACCTTTTTTGTAGAAAATTAGGTTTCCTACTTTTTATGTTCTATGATATTTTTTGATCAGATGCGTAGTTCTCGAGATATATCAAGATATTTAAAAGTTCCGAAGCCGCACCAACATAATAGAGATACAGAAACACCGTGGCCTCTTTCTTTGAGATAACTCTGCACTATTGCGAGCTGCAAATGCCACTTCCAGCTTAGCTGTGCAGAAGAAGAACAACAAGAAGAAGAAATATCTAGAAATATGTCCGTCAGGCCCCTTCCCTTGAGATAAATCTGCAAATATCTCGGAAACGAAGCGAGCTACGGCAAAATGTTAAGAGACCTTTTTTGTAGATAATTATGTTTCCTACAATTTATGTTCTATGATATTTTTTGATCAGAAGCGTAGTTTTCGAGATATATCGAGATATTTAAAAGATCCGAAGCCGCACCAACATAATAGAGATACAGAAACCCCGTGGCCCCTTTCTTTGAGATAACTCTGCACTATTGCGCGCTGCAAATGCCACTTCCAGCTTAGCTGTGCAGAAGAAGAACAACAAGAAGAAGAAATATCTCGAAATATGTCCGTCAGGCCCCTTCCCTCGAGATATATCTGCAAATATCTCGGAAACGAAGCGAGCTATGGCAAAATGTTAAGAGACCTTTTTTGTAGAGAATTAAGTTTCCTACTTTTTATGTTCTATGATATTTTTTGATCGGATGCGTAGTTCTCGAGATATATCAAGATATTTAAAAGTTCCGAAGCCGCACCAACATAATAGAGGTACAGAAACACCGTGGCCCCTTTCTTTGAGATAACTCTGCACTATTGCGAACTGCAAATGCCACTTCCAGCTTAGCTGTGCAGAAGAAGAACAACAAAAAGAAGAAATATCTCGAAATATGTCCGTCAGGCCCCTTCCCTTGAGATAAATCTGCAAATATCTCGGAAACGAAGCGAGCTATGGCAAAATGTTAAGAGACCTCTTTTGTAGAGAATTAAGTTTCCTACTTTTTATGTTCTATGATATTTTTCGATCAGATGCGTAGTTCTCGAGATATATCAAGATATTTAAAAGTTCCGAAGCCGCACCAACATAATAGAGATACAGAAACACCGTGGCCCCTTTCTTTGAGATAACTCTGCACTATTGCGAGCTGCAAATGCCACTTCCAGCTTAGCTGTGCAGAAGAAGAACAACAAGAAGAAGAAATATCTGGAAATATGTCCGTCAAGCCCCTTCCCTTGAGATAAATCTGCAAATATCTCGGAAACGAAGCGAGCTACGGCAAAATGTTAAGAGACCTTTTTTGTAGAAAATTAGGATTCCTACTTTTTATGTTCTATGATATTTTTTGAACAGATGCGTAGTTCTCGAGATATATCAAGATATTTAAAAGTTCCGAAGCCGCACCAACATAATAGAGATACAGAAACACCGTGGCCCCTTTCTTTGAGATAACTCTGCACTATTGCGCGCTGCAAATGCCACTTCCAGCTTAGCTGTGCAGAAGAAGAACAACAAGAAGAAGAAATATCTGGAAATATGTCCGTCAGGCCCCTTCCCTTGAGATAAATCTGCAAATATCTCGGAAACGAAGCGAGCTATGGCAAAATGTTAAGAGACCTTTTTTGTAGAGAATTAAGTTTCCTACTTTTTAAGTTCTATGATATTTTTTGATCAGATGCGTAGTTCTCGAGATATATCCTGATATTTAAAAGTTCCGAAGCGGCACCAACATAATAGAGATACAGAAACACCGTGGCCCCTTTCTTTGAGGTAACTCTGCACTATTGCGAGCTGCAAATGCCACTTCCAGCTTAGCTGTGCAGAAGAAGAACAACAAGAAGAAGAAATATCTCGAAATATGTCCGTCAGGCCCCTCCCCTTGAGATAAATCTGCAAATATCTCGGAAACGAAGCGAGCTATGGCAAAATGTTAAGAGACCTTATTTGTAGAGATTTAAGTTTCCTACTTTTTATTTTCTACGATATTTTTTGATCAGATGCGTAGTTCTCGAGATATATCAAGATATTTAAAAGTTCCGAAGCCGCACCAAGATAATAGAGATACAGAAACACCGTGGCCCCTTTCTTTGAGATAACTCTGCACTATTGCGAGCTGCAAATGCCACTTCCAGCTTAGCTGTGCAGAAGAAGAACAACAAGAAGAAGAAATATCTGGAAATATGTCCGTCAGGCCCCTTCCCTTGAGATAATTCTGCAAATATCTCGGAAACGAAGCGAGCTACGGCAAAATGTTAAGAGACCTTTTTTGTAGAAAATTAGGATTCCTACTTTTTATGTTCTATGATATTTTTTGAACAGATGCGTAGTTCTCGAGATATATCAAGATATTTAAAAGTTCCGAAGCCGCACCAACATAATAGAGATACAGAAACACCGTGGCCCCTTTCTTTGAGATAACTCTGCACTATTGCGCGCTGCAAATGCCACTTCCAGCTTAGCTGTGCAGAAGAAGAACAACAAGAAGAAGAAATATCTCGAAATATGTCCGTCAGGCCCCTTCCCTTGAGATAAATCTGCAAATATCTCGGAAACCAAGCGAGCTATGGCAAAATGTTTAGAGACCTTATTTGTAGAGAATTAAGTTTCCTACTTTTTATGTTCTACGATATTTTTTGATCAGATGCGTAGTTCTCGAGATATATCAAGATATTTAAAAGTTCCGAAGCCGCACCAACATAATAGAGATACAGAAACACCGTGGCCCCTTTCTTTGAGATAACTCTGCACTATTGCGAGCTGCAAATGCCACTTCCAGCTTAGCTGTGCAGAAGAAGGACAACAAGAAGAAGAAATATCTCGAAATATGTCCGTCAGGCCCCTTCCCTTGAGATAAATCTGCAAATATCTCGGAAACGAAGCAAGCTTTGGCAAAATGTTAAGAGACCTTTTTTGTAGAGAATTATGTTTCCTACAATTTACGTTCTCTGATGTTTTTTGATCAGAAGCGTAGTTTTCGAGATATATCGAGATATTTAAAAGTTCCGAAGCCGCACCAACATAATAGAGATACAGAAACACCGTGGCCCCTTTCTTTGAGATAACTCTGCACTATTGCGACCTGCAAATGCCACTTCCAGCTTAGCTGTGCAGAAGAGGAACAACAAGAAGAAGAAATATCTCGGAATATGTCCGTCAGGCCCCTTCCCTTGAGCTAAATCTGCAAATATCTCGGAAACGATGCCAGCTATGGGAAAATGTTAAGAGACCTTTTTTGTAGAGAATTAAGTTTCCTACTTTTTATGTTCTATGATATTTTTTGATCAGATGCGTAGTTCTCGAGATATATCAAGATATTTAAAAGCTCCGAAGCTGCACCAACATAATAGAGGTACAGAAACACCGTGGCCCCTTTCTTTGAGATAACTCTGCACTATTGCGAGCTGCAAATGCCACTTCCAGCTTAGCTGTGCAGAAGAAGAACAACAAGAATAAGAAATATTTCGAAATATGTCCGTCAGGCCCCTTCCCTTGAGATAAATCTGCAAATATCTCGGAAACGAAAAGAGCTACGGCAAAATGTTAAGAGACCTTTTTTGTAGAAAATTAGGTTTCCTACTTTTTATGTTCTATGATATTTTTTGATCAGATGCGTAGTTCTCGAGATATATCAAGATATTTAAAAGTTCCGAAGCCGCACCAACATAATAGAGATACAGAAACACCGTGGCCCCTTTCTTTGAGATAACTCTGCACTATTGCGAGCTGCAAATGCCGCTTCCAGCTTAGCTGTGCAGAAGAAGAACAACAAGAAGAAGAAATATCTAGAAATATGTCCGTCAGGCCCCTTCCCTTGAGATAAATCTGCAAATATCTCGGAAACGAAGCGAGCTACGGCAAAATGTTAAGAGACCTTTTTTGTAGATAATTATGTTTCCTACAATTTATGTTCTATGATATTTTTTGATCAGAAGCGTAGTTTTCGAGATATATCGAGATATTTAAAAGATCCGAAGCCGCACCAACATAATAGAGATACAGAAACCCCGTGGCCCCTTTCTTTGAGATAACTCTGCACTATTGCGCGCTGCAAATGCCACTTCCAGCTTAGCTGTGCAGAAGAAGAACAACAAGAAGAAGAAATATCTCGAAATATGTCCGTCAGGCCCCTTCCCTCGAGATAAATCTGCAAATATCTCGGAAACGAAGCGAGCTATGGCAAAATGTTAAGAGACCTTTTTTGTAGAGAATTAAGTTTCCTACTTTTTATGTTCTATGATATTTTTTGATCAGATGCGTAGTTCTCGAGATATATCAAGATATTTAAAAGTTCCGAAGCCGCACCAACATAATAGAGATACAGAAACACCGTGGCCCCTTTCTTTGAGATAACTCTGCACTATTGCGAGCTGCAAATGCCACTTCCAGCTTAGCTGTGCAGAAGAAGAACAACAAGAAGAAGAAATATCTAGAAATATGTCCGTCAGGCCCCTTCCCTTGAGATAAATCTGCAAATATCTCGGAAACGAAGCGAGCTACGGCAAAATGTTAAGAGACCTTTTTTGTAGATAATTATGTTTCCTACAATTTATCTTCTATGATATTTTTTGATCAGAAGCGTAGTTTTCGAGATATATCGAGATATTTAAAAGATCCGAAGCCGCACCAACATAATAGAGATACAGAAACCCCGTGGCCCCTTTCTTTGAGATAACTCTGCACTATTGCGCGCTGCAAATGCCACTTCCAGCTTAGCTGTGCAGAAGAAGAACAACAAGAAGAAGAAATATCTCGAAATATGTCCGTCAGGCCCCTTCCCTCGAGATAAATCTGCAAATATCTCGGAAACGAAGCGAGCTATGGCAAAATGTTAAGAGACGTTTTTTGTAGAGAATTAAGTTTCCTACTTTTTATGTTCTATGATATTTTTTGATCGGGTGCGTAGTTCTCGAGATATATCAAGATATTTAAAAGTTCCGAAGCCGCACCAACATAATAGAGGTACAGAAACACCGTGGCCCCTTTCTTTGAGATAACTCTGCACTATTGCGAGCTGCAAATGCCACTTCCAGCTTAGCTGTGCAGAAGAACAACAACAAAAAGAAGAAATATCTCGAAATATGTCCGTCAGGCCCCTTCCCTTGAGATGAATCTGCAAATATCTCGGAAACGAAGCGAGCTATGGCAAAATGTTAAGAGACCTTTTTTGTAGAGAATTAAGTTTCCTACTTTTTATGTTCTATGATATTTTTTGATCAGATGCGTAGTTCTCGAGATATATCCTGATATTTAAAAGTTCCGAAGCGGCACCAACATAATAGAGATACAGAAACACCGTGGCCCCTTTCTTTGAGGTAACTCTGCACTATTGCGAGCTGCAAATGCCACTTCCAGCTTAGCTGTGCAGAAGAAGAACAACAAGAAGAAGAAATATCTCGAAATATGTCCGTCAGGCCCCTTCCCTTGAGATAAATCTGCAAATATCTCGGAAACGAAGCGAGCTATGGCAAAATGTTAAGAGACCTTATTTGTAGAGATTTAAGTTTCCTACTTTTTATTTTCTACGATATTTTTTGATCAGATGCGTAGTTCTCGAGATATATCAAGATAATTAAAAGTTCCGAAGCCGCACCAAGATAATAGAGATACAGAAACACCGTGGCCCCTTTCTTTGAGATAACTCTGCACTATTGCGAGCTGCAAATGCCACTTCCAGCTTAGCTGTGCAGAAGAAGAACAACAAGAAGAAGAAATATCTGGAAATATGTCCGTCAGGCCCCTTCCCTTGAGATAATTCTGCAAATATCTCGGAAACGAAGCGAGCTACGGCAAAATGATAAGAGACCTTTTTTGTAGAAAATTAGGATTCCTACTTTTTATGTTCTATGATATTTTTTGAACAGATGCGTAGTTCTCGAGATATATCAAGATATTTAAAAGTTCCGAAGCCGCACCAACATAATAGAGATACAGAAACACCGTGGCCCCTTTCTTTGAGATAACTCTGCACTATTGCGCGCTGCAAATGCCACTTCCAGCTTAGCTGTGCAGAAGAAGAACAACAAGAAGAAGAAATATCTCGAAATATGTCCGTCAGGCCCCTTCCCTTGAGATAAATCTGCAAATATCTCGGAAACCAAGCGAGCTATGGCAAAATGTTTAGAGACCTTATTTGTAGAGAATTAAGTTTCCTACTTTTTATGTTCTACGATATTTTTTGATCAGATGCGTAGTTCTCGAGATATATCAAGATATTTAAAAGTTCCGAAGCCGCACCAACATAATAGAGATACAGAAACACCGTGGCCCCTTTCTTTGAGATAACTCTGCACTATTGCGACCTGCAAATGCCACTTCCAGCTTAGCTGTGCAGAAGAGGAACAACAAGAAGAAGAAATATCTCGGAATATGTCCGTCAGGCCCCTTCCCTTGAGCTAAATCTGCAAATATCTCGGAAACGATGCCAGCTATGGGAAAATGTTAAGAGACCTTTTTTGTAGAGAATTAAGTTTCCTACTTTTTATGTTCTATGATATTTTTTGATCAGATGCGTAGTTCTCGAGATATATCAAGATATTTAAAAGTTCCGAAGCCGCACCAACATAGTAGAGATACAGAAACACCGTGGCCCCTTTCTTTGCGATAACTCTGCACTATTGCGAGCTGCAAATGCCACTTCCAGCTTAGCTGTGCAGAAGAAGAACAACAAGAATAAGAAATATTTCGAAATATGTCCGTCAGGCCCCTTCCCTTGAGATAAATCTGCAAATATCTCGGAAACGAAGCGAGCTACGGCAAAATGTTAAGAGACCTTTTTTGTAGAAAATTAGGTTTCCTATTTTTTATGTTCTACGATATTTTTTGATCAGATGCGTAGTTCTCGAGATATATCAAGATATTTAAAAGTTCCGAAGCCGCACCAACATAATAGAGATACAGAAACACCGTGGCCCTTTTCTTTGCGATAACTCTGCACTATTGCGAGCTGCAAATGCCACTTCCAGCTTAGCTGTGCAGAAGAAGAACAACAAGAAGAAGAAATATCTGGAAATATGTCCGTCAGGCCCCTTCCCTTGAGATAAATCTGCAAATATCTCGGAAACGAAGCGAGCTACGGCAAAATGTTAAGAGACCTTTTTTGTAGAAAATTAGGATTCCTACTTTTTATGTTCTATGTTATTTTTTGAACAGATGCGTAGTTCTCGAGATATATCAAGATATTTAAAAGTTCCGAAGCCGCACCAACATAATAGAGATACAGAAACACCGTGGCCCCTTTCTTTGAGATAACTCTGCACTATTGCGCGCTGCAAATGCCACTTCCAGCTTAGCTGTGCAGAAGAAGAACAACAAGAAAAAGAAATATCTCGAAATATGTCCGTCAGGCCCCTTCCCTTGAGATAGATCTGCAAATATCTCGGAAACCAAGCGAGCTATGGCAAAATGTTTAGAGACCTTATTTGTAGAGAATTAAGTTTCCTACTTTTTATGTTCTACGATATTTTTTGATCAGATGCGTAGTTCTCGAGATATATCAAGATATTTAAAAGTTCCGAAGCCGCACCAACATAATAGAGATACAGAAACACCGTGGCCCCTTTCTTTGAGATAACTCTGCACTATTGCGAGCTGCAAATGCCACTTCCAGCTTAGCTGTGCAGAAGAAGGACAACAAGAAGAAGAAATATCTCGAAATATGTCCGTCAGGCCCCTTCCCTTGAGATAAATCTGCAAATATCTCGGAAACGAAGCAAGCTATGGCAAAATGTTAAGAGACCTTTTTTGTAGAGAATTATGTTTCCTACAATTTACGTTCTCTGATATTTTTTGATCAGAAGCGTAGTTTTCGAGATATATCGAGATATTTAAAAGTTCCGAAGCCGCACCAACATAATAGAGATACAGAAACACCGTGGCCCCTTTCTTTGAGATAACTCTGCACTATTGCGACCTGCAAATGCCACTTCCAGCTTAGCTGTGCAGAAGAGGAACAACAAGAAGAAGAAATATCTCGGAATATGTCCGTCAGGCCCCTTCCCTTGAGCTAAATCTGCAAATATCTCGGAAACGATGCCAGCTATGGGAAAATGTTAAGAGACCTTTTTTGTAGAGAATTAAGTTTCCTACTTTTTATGTTCTATGATATTTTTTGATCAGATGCGTAGTTCTCGAGATATATCAAGATATTTAAAAGCTCCGAAGCTGCACCAACATAATAGAGGTACAGAAACACCGTGGCCCCTTTCTTTGAGATAAATCTGCACTATTGCGAGCTGCAAATGCCACTTCCAGCTTAGCTGTGCAGAAGAAGAACAACAAGAATAAGAAATATTTCGAAATATGTCCGTCAGGCCCCTTCCCTTGAGATAAATCTGCAAATATCTCGGAAACGAAGCGAGCTACGGCAAAATGTTAAGAGACCTTTTTTGTAGAAAATTAGGTTTCCTATTTTTTATGTTCTATGATATTTTTTGATCAGATGCGTAGTTCTCGAGATATATCAAGATATTTAAAAGTTCCGAAGCCGCACCAACATAATAGAGATACAGAAACACCGTGGCCCCTTTCTTTGAGATAACTCTGCACTATTGCGAGCTGCAAATGCCACTTCCAGCTTAGCTGTGCAGAAGAAGAACAACAAGAATAAGAAATATTTCGAAATATGTCCGTCAGGCCCCTTCCCTTGAGATAAATCCGCAAATATCTCGGAAACGAAGCGAGCTATTGCAAAACGTTAAAAGACCTTTTGTGTAGAGAATTAAGTTTCCTACTTTTTATGTTCTATGATATTTTTTGATCAGATGCGTAGTTCTCGAGATATATCAAGATATTTAAAAGTTCCGAAGCCGCACCAACATAGTAGAGATACAGAAACACCGTGGCCCCTTTCTTTGCGATAACTCTGCACTATTGCGAGCTGCAAATGCCACTTCCAGCTTAGCTGTGCAGAAGAAGAACAACAAGAATAAGAAATATTTCGAAATATGTCCGTCAGGCCCCTTCCCTTGAGATAAATCTGCAAATATCTCGGAAACGAAGCGAGCTACGGCAAAATGTTACGAGACCTTTTTTGTAGAGAATTAAGTTTCCTACTTTTTATGTTCTATGATATTTTTTGATCGGGTGCGTAGTTCTCGAGATATATCAAGATATTTAAAAGTTCCGAAGCCGCACCAACATAATAGAGGTACAGAAACACCGTGGCCCCTTTCTTTGAGATAACTCTGCACTATTGCGAGCTGCAAATGCCACTTCCAGCTTAGCTGTGCAGAAGAACAACAACAAAAAGAAGAAATATCTCGAAATATGTCCGTCAGGCCCCTTCCCTTGAGATGAATCTGCAAATATCTCGGAAACGAAGCGAGCTATGGCAAAATGTTAAGAGACCTTTTTTGTAGAGAATTAAGTTTCCTACTTTTTATGTTCTATGATATTTTTTGATCAGATGCGTAGTTCTCGAGATATATCCTGATATTTAAAAGTTCCGAAGCGGCACCAACATAATAGAGATACAGAAACACCGTGGCCCCTTTCTTTGAGGTAACTCTGCACTATTGCGAGCTGCAAATGCCACTTCCAGCTTAGCTGTGCAGAAGAAGAACAACAAGAAGAAGAAATATCTCGAAATATGTCCGTCAGGCCCCTTCCCTTGAGATAAATCTGCAAATATCTCGGAAACGAAGCGAGCTATGGCAAAATGTTAAGAGACCTTATTTGTAGAGATTTAAGTTTCCTACTTTTTATTTTCTACGATATTTTTTGATCAGATGCGTAGTTCTCGAGATATATCAAGATAATTAAAAGTTCCGAAGCCGCACCAAGATAATAGAGATACAGAAACACCGTGGCCCCTTTCTTTGAGATAACTCTGCACTATTGCGAGCTGCAAATGCCACTTCCAGCTTAGCTGTGCAGAAGAAGAACAACAAGAAGAAGAAATATCTGGAAATATGTCCGTCAGGCCCCTTCCCTTGAGATAATTCTGCAAATATCTCGGAAACGAAGCGAGCTACGGCAAAATGATAAGAGACCTTTTTTGTAGAAAATTAGGATTCCTACTTTTTATGTTCTATGATATTTTTTGAACAGATGCGTAGTTCTCGAGATATATCAAGATATTTAAAAGTTCCGAAGCCGCACCAACATAATAGAGATACAGAAACACCGTGGCCCCTTTCTTTGAGATAACTCTGCACTATTGCGCGCTGCAAATGCCACTTCCAGCTTAGCTGTGCAGAAGAAGAACAACAAGAAGAAGAAATATCTCGAAATATGTCCGTCAGGCCCCTTCCCTTGAGATAAATCTGCAAATATCTCGGAAACCAAGCGAGCTATGGCAAAATGTTTAGAGACCTTATTTGTAGAGAATTAAGTTTCCCACTTTTTATGTTCTACGATATTTTTTGATCAGATGCGTAGTTCTCGAGATATATCAAGATATTTAAAAGTTCCGAAGCCGCACCAACATAATAGAGATACAGAAACACCGTGGCCCCTTTCTTTGAGATAACTCTGCACTATTGCGACCTGCAAATGCCACTTCCAGCTTAGCTGTGCAGAAGAGGAACAACAAGAAGAAGAAATATCTCGGAATATGTCCGTCAGGCCCCTTCCCTTGAGCTAAGTCTGCAAATATCTCGGAAACGATGCCAGCTATGGGAAAATGTTAAGAGACCTTTTTTGTAGAGAATTAAGTTTCCTACTTTTTATGTTCTATGATATTTTTTGATCAGATGCGTAGTTCTCGAGATATATCAAGATATTTAAAAGTTCCGAAGCCGCACCAACATAGTAGAGATACAGAAACACCGTGGCCCCTTTCTTTGCGATAACTCTGCACTATTGCGAGCTGCAAATGCCACTTCCAGCTTAGCTGTGCAGAAGAAGAACAACAAGAATAAGAAATATTTCGAAATATGTCCGTCAGGCCCCTTCCCTTGAGATAAATCTGCAAATATCTCGGAAACGAAGCGAGCTACGGCAAAATGTTAAGAGACCTTTTTTGTAGAAAATTAGGTTTCCTATTTTTTATGTTCTACGATATTTTTTGATCAGATGCGTAGTTCTCGAGATATATCAAGATATTTAAAAGTTCCGAAGCCGCACCAACATAATAGAGATACAGAAACACCGTGGCCCCTTTCTTTGCGATAACTCTGCACTATTGCGAGCTGCAAATGCCACTTCCAGCTTAGCTGTGCAGAAGAAGAACAACAAGAAGAAGAAATATCTGGAAATATGTCCGTCAGGCCCCTTCCCTTGAGATAAATCTGCAAATATCTCGGAAACGAAGCGAGCTACGGCAAAATGTTAAGAGACCTTTTTTGTAGAAAATTAGGATTCCTACTTTTTATGTTCTATGTTATTTTTTGAACAGATGCGTAGTTCTCGAGATATATCAAGATATTTAAAAGTTCCGAAGCCGCACCAACATAATAGAGATACAGAAACACCGTGGCCCCTTTCTTTGAGATAACTCTGCACTATTGCGCGCTGCAAATGCCACTTCCAGCTTAGCTGTGCAGAAGAAGAACAACAAGAAAAAGAAATATCTCGAAATATGTCCGTCAGGCCCCTTCCCTTGAGATAGATCTGCAAATATCTCGGAAACCAAGCGAGCTATGGCAAAATGTTTAGAGACCTTATTTGTAGAGAATTAAGTTTCCTACTTTTTATGTTCTACGATATTTTTTGATCAGATGCGTAGTTCTCGAGATATATCAAGATATTTAAAAGTTCCGAAGCCGCACCAACATAATAGAGATACAGAAACACCGTGGCCCCTTTCTTTGAGATAACTCTGCACTATTGCGAGCTGCAAATGCCACTTCCAGCTTAGCTGTGCAGAAGAAGGACAACAAGAAGAAGAAATATCTCGAAATATGTCCGTCAGGCCCCTTCCCTTGAGATAAATCTGCAAATATCTCGGAAACGAAGCAAGCTATGGCAAAATGTTAAGAGACCTTTTTTGTAGAGAATTATGTTTCCTACAATTTACGTTCTCTGATATTTTTTGATCAGAAGCGTAGTTTTCGAGATATATCGAGATATTTAAAAGTTCCGAAGCCGCACCAACATAATAGAGATACAGAAACACCGTGGCCCCTTTCTTTGAGATAACTCTGCACTATTGCGACCTGCAAATGCCACTTCCAGCTTAGCTGTGCAGAAGAGGAACAACAAGAAGAAGAAATATCTCGGAATATGTCCGTCAGGCCCCTTCCCTTGAGCTAAATCTGCAAATATCTCGGAAACGATGCCAGCTATGGGAAAATGTTAAGAGACCTTTTTTGTAGAGAATTAAGTTTCCTACTTTTTATGTTCTATGATATTTTTTGATCAGATGCGTAGTTCTCGAGATATATCAAGATATTTAAAAGCTCCGAAGCTGCACCAACATAATAGAGGTACAGAAACACCGTGGCCCCTTTCTTTGAGATAAATCTGCACTATTGCGAGCTGCAAATGCCACTTCCAGCTTAGCTGTGCAGAAGAAGAACAACAAGAATAAGAAATATTTCGAAATATGTCCGTCAGGCCCCTTCCCTTGAGATAAATCTGCAAATATCTCGGAAACGAAGCGAGCTACGGCAAAATGTTAAGAGACCTTTTTTGTAGAAAATTAGGTTTCCTATTTTTTATGTTCTATGATATTTTTTGATCAGATGCGTAGTTCTCGAGATATATCAAGATATTTAAAAGTTCCGAAGCCGCACCAACATAATAGAGATACAGAAACACCGTGGCCCCTTTCTTTGAGATAACTCTGCACTATTGCGAGCTGCAAATGCCACTTCCAGCTTAGCTGTGCAGAAGAAGAACAACAAGAATAAGAAATATTTCGAAATATGTCCGTCAGGCCCCTTCCCTTGAGATAAATCCGCAAATATCTCGGAAACGAAGCGAGCTATTGCAAAACGTTAAAAGACCTTTTGTGTAGAGAATTAAGTTTCCTACTTTTTATGTTCTATGATATTTTTTGATCAGATGCGTAGTTCTCGAGATATATCAAGATATTTAAAAGTTCCGAAGCCGCACCAACATAGTAGAGATACAGAAACACCGTGGCCCCTTTCTTTGCGATAACTCTGCACTATTGCGAGCTGCAAATGCCACTTCCAGCTTAGCTGTGCAGAAGAAGAACAACAAGAATAAGAAATATTTCGAAATATGTCCGTCAGGCCCCTTCCCTTGAGATAAATCTGCAAATATCTCGGAAACGAAGCGAGCTACGGCAAAATGTTAAGAGACCTTTTTTGTAGAAAATTAGGTTTCCTATTTTTTATGTTCTACGATATTTTTTGATCAGATGCGTAGTTCTCGAGATATATCAAGATATTTAAAAGTTCCGAAGCCGCACCAACATAATAGAGATACAGAAACACCGTGGCCCCTTTCTTTGCGATAACTCTGCACTATTGCGAGCTGCAAATGCCACTTCCAGCTTAGCTGTGCAGAAGAAGAACAACAAGAAGAAGAAATATCTGGAAATATGTCCGTCAGGCCCCTTCCCTTGAGATAAATCTGCAAATATCTCGGAAACGAAGCGAGCTACGGCAAAATGTTAAGAGACCTTTTTTGTAGAAAATTAGGATTCCTACTTTTTATGTTCTATGATATTTTTTGAACAGATGCGTAGTTCTCGAGATATATCAAGATATTTAAAAGTTCCGAAGCCGCACCAACATAATAGAGATACAGAAACACCGTGGCCCCTTTCTTTGAGATAACTCTGCACTATTGCGCGCTGCAAATGCCACTTCCAGCTTAGCTGTGCAGAAGAAGAACAACAAGAAAAAGAAATATCTCGAAATATGTCCGTCAGGCCCCTTCCCTTGAGATAAATCTGCAAATATCTCGGAAACGAAGCGAGCTATGGCAAAATGTTAAGAGACCTTTTTTGTAGAGAATTAAGTTTCCTACTTTCTATGTTCTATGATATTTTTTGATCAGATGCGTAGTTCTCGAGATATATCAAGATATTTAAAAGTTCCGAAGCCGCACCAACATAATAGAGATACAGAAACACCGTGGCCCCTTTCTTTGAGGTAACTCTGCACTATTGCGAGCTGCAAATGCCACTTCCAGCTTAGCTGTGCAGAAGAAGAACAACAAGAAGAAGAAATATCTCGAAATATGTCCGTCAGGCCCCTTCCCTTGAGATAAATCTGCAAATATCTCGGAAACCAAGCGAGCTATCGCAAAATGTTAAGAGACCTTATTTGTAGAGAATTAAGTTTCCTACTTTTTATGTTCTACGATATTTTTTGATCAGATGCGTAGTTCTCGAGATATATCAAGATATTTAAAAGTTCCGAAGCCGCACCAACATAATAGAGATACAGAAACACCGTGGCCCCTTTCTTTGAGATAACTCTGCACTATTGCGAGCTGCAAATGCCACTTCCAGCTTAGCTGTGCAGAAGAAGAACAACAAGAAGAAGAAATATCTGGAAATATGTCCGTCAGGCCCCTTCCCTTGAGATAAATCTGCAAATATCTCGGAAACGAAGCGAGCTACGGCAAAATGTTAAGAGACCTTTTTTGTAGAAAATTAGGATTCCTACTTTTTATGTTCTATGATATTTTTTGATCAGATGCGTAGTTCTCGAGATATATCCTGATATTTAAAAGTTCCGAAGCGGCACCAACATAATAGTGATACAGAAACACCGTGGCCCCTTTCTTTGAGGTAACTCTGCACTATTGCGAGCTGCAAATGCCACTTCCAGCTTAGCTGTGCAGAAGAAGAACAACAAGAAGAAGAAATATCTCGAAATATGTCCGTCATTCCCTTCCCTTGAGATAAATCTGCAAATATCTCGGAAACGAAGCGAGCTACGGCAAAATGTTAAGAGACCTTATTTGTAGAGAATTAAGTTTCCTACTTTTTATGTTCTACGATATTTTTTGATCAGATGCGTAGTTCTCGAGATATATCAAGATATTTAAAAGCTCCGAAGCTGCACCAACATAATAGAGGTACAGAAACACCGTGGCCCCTTTCTTTGAGATAAATCTGCACTATTGCGAGCTGCAAATGCCACTTCCAGCTTAGCTGTGCAGAAGAAGAACAACAAGAATAAGAAATATTTCGAAATATGTCCGTCAGGCCCCTTCCCTTGAGATAAATCTGCAAATATCTCGGAAACGAAGCGAGCTACGGCAAAATGTTAAGAGACCTTTTTTGTAGAAAATTAGGTTTCCTATTTTTTATGTTCTATGATATTTTTTGATCAGATGCGTAGTTCTCGAGATATATCAAGATATTTAAAAGTTCCGAAGCCGCACCAACATAATAGAGATACAGAAACACCGTGGCCCCTTTCTTTGAGATAACTCTGCACTATTGCGAGCTGCAAATGCCACTTCCAGCTTAGCTGTGCAGAAGAAGAACAACAAGAATAAGAAATATTTCGAAATATGTCCGTCAGGCCCCTTCCCTTGAGATAAATCCGCAAATATCTCGGAAACGAAGCGAGCTATTGCAAAACGTTAAAAGACCTTTTGTGTAGAGAATTAAGTTTCCTACTTTTTATGTTCTATGATATTTTTTGATCAGATGCGTAGTTCTCGAGATATATCAAGATATTTAAAAGTTCCGAAGCCGCACCAACATAGTAGAGATACAGAAACACCGTGGCCCCTTTCTTTGCGATAACTCTGCACTATTGCGAGCTGCAAATGCCACTTCCAGCTTAGCTGTGCAGAAGAAGAACAACAAGAATAAGAAATATTTCGAAATATGTCCGTCAGGCCCCTTCCCTTGAGATAAATCTGCAAATATCTCGGAAACGAAGCGAGCTACGGCAAAATGTTAAGAGACCTTTTTTGTAGAAAATTAGGTTTCCTATTTTTTATGTTCTACGATATTTTTTGATCAGATGCGTAGTTCTCGAGATATATCAAGATATTTAAAAGTTCCGAAGCCGCACCAACATAATAGAGATACAGAAACACCGTGGCCCCTTTCTTTGCGATAACTCTGCACTATTGCGAGCTGCAAATGCCACTTCCAGCTTAGCTGTGCAGAAGAAGAACAACAAGAAGAAGAAATATCTGGAAATATGTCCGTCAGGCCCCTTCCCTTGAGATAAATCTGCAAATATCTCGGAAACGAAGCGAGCTACGGCAAAATGTTAAGAGACCTTTTTTGTAGAAAATTAGGATTCCTACTTTTTATGTTCTATGATATTTTTTGAACAGATGCGTAGTTCTCGAGATATATCAAGATATTTAAAAGTTCCGAAGCCGCACCAACATAATAGAGATACAGAAACACCGTGGCCCCTTTCTTTGAGATAACTCTGCACTATTGCGCGCTGCAAATGCCACTTCCAGCTTAGCTGTGCAGAAGAAGAACAACAAGAAAAAGAAATATCTCGAAATATGTCCGTCAGGCCCCTTCCCTTGAGATAAATCTGCAAATATCTCGGAAACGAAGCGAGCTATGGCAAAATGTTAAGAGACCTTTTTTGTAGAGAATTAAGTTTCCTACTTTCTATGTTCTATGATATTTTTTGATCAGATGCGTAGTTCTCGAGATATATCAAGATATTTAAAAGTTCCGAAGCCGCACCAACATAATAGAGATACAGAAACACCGTGGCCCCTTTCTTTGAGGTAACTCTGCACTATTGCGAGCTGCAAATGCCACTTCCAGCTTAGCTGTGCAGAAGAAGAACAACAAGAAGAAGAAATATCTCGAAATATGTCCGTCAGGCCCCTTCCCTTGAGATAAATCTGCAAATATCTCGGAAACCAAGCGAGCTATCGCAAAATGTTAAGAGACCTTATTTGTAGAGAATTAAGTTTCCTACTTTTTATGTTCTACGATATTTTTTGATCAGATGCGTAGTTCTCGAGATATATCAAGATATTTAAAAGTTCCGAAGCCGCACCAACATAATAGAGATACAGAAACACCGTGGCCCCTTTCTTTGAGATAACTCTGCACTATTGCGAGCTGCAAATGCCACTTCCAGCTTAGCTGTGCAGAAGAAGAACAACAAGAAGAAGAAATATCTGGAAATATGTCCGTCAGGCCCCTTCCCTTGAGATAAATCTGCAAATATCTCGGAAACGAAGCGAGCTACGGCAAAATGTTAAGAGACCTTTTTTGTAGAAAATTAGGATTCCTACTTTTTATGTTCTATGATATTTTTTGATCAGATGCGTAGTTCTCGAGATATATCCTGATATTTAAAAGTTCCGAAGCGGCACCAACATAATAGTGATACAGAAACACCGTGGCCCCTTTCTTTGAGGTAACTCTGCACTATTGCGAGCTGCAAATGCCACTTCCAGCTTAGCTGTGCAGAAGAAGAACAACAAGAAGAAGAAATATCTCGAAATATGTCCGTCATTCCCTTCCCTTGAGATAAATCTGCAAATATCTCGGAAACGAAGCGAGCTACGGCAAAATGTTAAGAGACCTTATTTGTAGAGAATTAAGTTTCCTACTTTTTATGTTCTACGATATTTTTTGATCAGATGCGTAGTTCTCGAGATATATCAAGATATTTAAAAGTTCCGAAGCCGCACCAACATAATAGAGATACAGAAACACCGTGGCCCCTTTCTTTGAGATAACTCTGCACTATTGCGAGCTGCAAATGCCACTTCCAGCTTAGCTGTGCAGAAGAAGAACAACAAGAAGAAGAAATATCTGGAAATATGTCCGTCAGGCCCCTTCCCTTGAGATAAATCTGCAAATATCTCGGAAACGAAGCGAGCTACGGCAAAATGTTAAGAGACCTTTTTTGTAGAAAATTACGTTTCCTACTTTTTATGATCTATGATATTTTTTGATCAGATGCGTAGTTCTCGAGATATATCAAGATATTTAAAAGTTCCGAAGCCGCACCAACATAATAGAGATACAGAAACACCGTGGCCCCTTTCTTTGCGATAACTCTGCACTATTGCGAGCTGCAAATGCCACTTCCAGCTTAGCTGTGCAGAAGAAGAACAACAAGAAGAAGAAATATCTGGAAATATGTCCGTCAGGCCCCTTCCCTTGAGATAAATCTGCAAATATCTCGGAAACGAAGCGAGCTACGGCAAAATGTTAAGAGACCTTTTTTGTAGAAAATTAGGATTCCTACTTTTTATGTTCTATGATATTTTTTGAACAGATGCGTAGTTCTCGAGATATATCAAGATATTTAAAAGTTCCGAAGCCGCACCAACATAATAGAGATACAGAAACACCGTGGCCCCTTTCTTTGAGATAACTCTGCATTATTGCGAGCTGTAAATGCCACTTCCAGCTTAGCTGTGCAGAAGAAGAACAACAAGAAGAAGAAATATCTCGAAATATGTCCGTCATTCCCTTCCCTTGAGATAAATCTGCAAATATCTCGGAAACGAAGCGAGCTACGGCAAAATGTTAAGAGACCTTATTTGTAGAGAATTAAGTTTCCTACTTTTTATGTTCTACGATATTTTTTGATCAGATGCGTAGTTCTCGAGATATATCAAGATATTTAAAAGTTCCGAAGCCGCACCAACATAATAGAGATACAGAAACACCGTGGCCCCTTTCTTTGAGATAACTCTGCACTATTGCGAGCTGCAAATGCCACTTCCAGCTTAGCTGTGCAGAAGAAGAACAACAAGAAGAAGAAATATCTGGAAATATGTCCGTCAGGCCCCTTCCCTTGAGATAAATCTGCAAATATCTCGGAAACGAAGCGAGCTACGGCAAAATGTTAAGAGACCTTTTTTGTAGAAAATTACGTTTCCTACTTTTTATGATCTATGATATTTTTTGATCAGATGCGTAGTTCTCGAGATATATCAAGATATTTAAAAGTTCCGAAGCCGCACCAACATAATAGAGATACAGAAACACCGTGGCCCCTTTCTTTGCGATAACTCTGCACTATTGCGAGCTGCAAATGCCACTTCCAGCTTAGCTGTGCAGAAGAAGAACAACAAGAAGAAGAAATATCTGGAAATATGTCCGTCAGGCCCCTTCCCTTGAGATAAATCTGCAAATATCTCGGAAACGAAGCGAGCTACGGCAAAATGTTAAGAGACCTTTTTTGTAGAAAATTAGGATTCCTACTTTTTATGTTCTATGATATTTTTTGAACAGATGCGTAGTTCTCGAGATATATCAAGATATTTAAAAGTTCCGAAGCCGCACCAACATAATAGAGATACAGAAACACCGTGGCCCCTTTCTTTGAGATAACTCTGCACTATTGCGCGCTGCAAATGCCACTTCCAGCTTAGCTGTGCAGAAGAAGAACAACAAGAAAAAGAAATATCTCGAAATATGTCCGTCAGGCCCCTTCCCTTGAGATAAATCTGCAAATATCTCGGAAATGAAGCGAGCTATGGCAAAATGTTAAGAGACCTTTTTTGTAGAGAATTAAGTTTCCTACTTTTTATGTTCTATGATATTTTTTGATCAGATGCGTAGTTCTCGAGATATATCAAGATATTTAAAAGTTCCGAAGCCGCACCAACATAATAGAGATACAGAAACACCGTGGCCCCTTTCTTTGAGGTAACTCTGCACTATTGCGAGCTGCAAATGCCACTTCCAGCTTAGCTGTGCAGAAGAAGAACAACAAGAAGAAGAAATATCTCGAAATATGTCCGTCAGGCCCCTTCCCTTGAGATAAATCTGCAAATATCTCGGAAACCAAGCGAGCTATCGCAAAATGTTAAGAGACCTTATTTGTAGAGAATTAAGTTTCCTACTTTTTATGTTCTACGATATTTTTTGATCAGATGCGTAGTTCTCGAGATATATCAAGATATTTAAAAGTTCCGAAGCCGCACCAACATAATAGAGATACAGAAACACCGTGGCCCCTTTCTTTGAGATAACTCTGCACTATTGCGAGCTGCAAATGCCACTTCCAGCTTAGCTGTGCAGAAGAAGAACAACAAGAAGAAGAAATATCTGGAAATATGTCCGTCAGGCCCCTTCCCTTGAGATAAATCTGCAAATATCTCGGAAACGAAGCGAGCTATGGCAAAATGTTAAGAGACCATTTTTGTAGAGAATTAAGTTTCCTACTTTTTATGTTCTATGATATTTTTTGATCAGATGCGTAGTTCTCGAGATATATCCTGATATTTAAAAGTTCCGAAGCGGCACCAACATAATAGAGATACAGAAACACCGTGGCCCCTTTCTTTGAGGTAACTCTGCACTATTGCGAGCTGCAAATGCCACTTCCAGCTTAGCTGTGCAGAAGAAGAACAACAAGAAGAAGGAATATCTCGAAATATGTCCGTCAGGCCCCTTCCCTTGAGATAAATCTGCAAATATCTCGGAAACCAAGCGAGCTATGGCAAAATGTTTAGAGACCTTATTTGTAGAGAATTAAGTTTCCTACTTTTTATGTTCTACGATATTTTTTGATCAGATGCGTAGTTCTCGAGATATATCAAGATATTTAAAAGTTCCGAAGCCGCACCAACATAATAGATACAGAAACACCGTGGCCCCTCTCTTTGAGATAACTCTGCACTATTGCGCGCTGCAAATGCCACTTCCAGCTTAGCTGTGCAGAAGAAGAACAACAAGAAGAAGAAATATCTCGAAATATGTCCGTCAGGCCCCTTCCCTTGAGATAAATCTGCAAATATCTCGGAAACGAAGCGAGCTATGGCAAAATGTTAAGAGACCTTTTTTGTAGAAAATTAGGTTTCCTACTTTTTATGTTCTATGATATTTTTTGATCAGATGCGTAGTTCTCGAGATATATCAAGATATTTGAAAGTTCCGAAGCCGCACCAACATAATAGAGATACAGAAACACCGTGGCCCCTTTCTTTGAGATAACTCTGCACTATTGCGAGCGGCAAATGCCACTTCCAGCTTAGCTGTGCAGAAGAAGAACAACAAGAAGAAGAAATATCTCGAAATATGTCCGTCAGGCCCCTTCCCTTGAGATAAATCTGCAAATATCTCGGAAACCAAGCGAGCTATCGCAAAATGTTAAGAGACCTTATTTGTAGAGAATTAAGTTTCCTACTTTTTATGTTCTACGATATTTTTTGATCAGATGCGTAGTTCTCGAGATATATCAAGATATTTAAAAGTTCCGAAGCCGCACCAACATAATAGAGATACAGAAACACCGTGGCCCCTTTCTTTGAGATAACTCTGCACTATTGCGAGCTGCAAATGCCACTTCCAGCTTAGCTGTGCAGAAGAAGAACAACAAGAAGAAGAAATATCTGGAAATATGTCCGTCAGGCCCCTTCCCTTGAGATAAATCTGCAAATATCTCGGAAACGAAGCGAGCTATGGCAAAATGTTAAGAGACCATTTTTGTAGAGAATTAAGTTTCCTACTTTTTATGTTCTATGATATTTTTTGATCAGATGCGTAGTTCTCGAGATATATCCTGATATTTAAAAGTTCCGAAGCGGCACCAACATAATAGAGATACAGAAACACCGTGGCCCCTTTCTTTGAGGTAACTCTGCACTATTGCGAGCTGCAAATGCCACTTCCAGCTTAGCTGTGCAGAAGAAGAACAACAAGAAGAAGGAATATCTCGAAATATGTCCGTCAGGCCCCTTCCCTTGAGATAAATCTGCAAATATCTCGGAAACCAAGCGAGCTATGGCAAAATGTTTAGAGACCTTATTTGTAGAGAATTAAGTTTCCTACTTTTTATGTTCTACGATATTTTTTGATCAGATGCGTAGTTCTCGAGATATATCAAGATATTTAAAAGTTCCGAAGCCGCACCAACATAATAGATACAGAAACACCGTGGCCCCTCTCTTTGAGATAACTCTGCACTATTGCGCGCTGCAAATGCCACTTCCAGCTTAGCTGTGCAGAAGAAGAACAACAAGAAGAAGAAATATCTCGAAATATGTCCGTCAGGCCCCTTCCCTTGAGATAAATCTGCAAATATCTCGGAAACGAAGCGAGCTATGGCAAAATGTTAAGAGACCTTTTTTGTAGAAAATTAGGTTTCCTACTTTTTATGTTCTATGATATTTTTTGATCAGATGCGTAGTTCTCGAGATATATCAAGATATTTGAAAGTTCCGAAGCCGCACCAACATAATAGAGATACAGAAACACCGTGGCCCCTTTCTTTGAGATAACTCTGCACTATTGCGAGCGGCAAATGCCACTTCCAGCTTAGCTGTGCAGAAGAAGAACAACAAGAAGAAGAAGTATCTGGAAATATGTCCGTCAGGCCCCTTCCCTTGAGATAAATATGCAAATATCTCGGAAACGAAGCGAGCTATGGCAAAATGTTAAGCGACCTTTTTTGTAGAGAATTAAGTTTCCTACTTTTTATGTTCTATGATATTTTTTGATCAGATGCGTAGTTCTCGAGATATATCAAGATATTTAAAAGTTCCGAAGCCGCACCAACATAATAGAGATACAGAAACACCGTGGCCCCTTTCTTTGAGATAACTCTGCACTATTGCGAGCTGCAAATGCCACTTCCAGCTTAGCTGTGCAGAAGAAGAACAACAAGAAGAAGAAATATCTCGAAATATGTCCGTCAGGCCCCTTCCCTTGAGATATATCTGCAAATATCTCGGAAACGAAGAGAGCTACGGCAAAATGTTAAGAGATCTTTTTTGTAGAGAATTAAGTTTCCTACTTTTCATGTTCTATGATATTTTTTGCTCAGATGCGTAGTTCTCGAGATATATCAAGATATTCAAAAGTTCCGAAGCCGCACCAACATAATAGAGATACAGAAACACCGTGGCCCCTATCTTTGAGATAACTCTGCACTATTGCGAGCTGTAAATGCCACTTCCAGCTTAGCTGTGCAGAAGAAGAACAACAAGAAGAAGAAATATCTCGAAATATGTCCGTCAGGCCCCTTCCCTTGAGATAAATCTGCAAATATCTCGGAAACGAAGCGAGCTATGGCAAAATGTTAAGAGACCTCTTTTGTAGAGAATTAAGTTTCCTACTTTTTATGTTCTATGATATTTTTCGATCAGATGCGTAGTTCTCGAGATATATCAAGATATTTAAAAGTTCCGAAGCCGCACCAACATAATAGAGATACAGAAACACCGTGGCCCCTTTCTTTGAGATAACTCTGCACTATTGCGAGCTGCAAATGCCACTTCCAGCTTAGCTGTGCAGAAGAAGAACAACAAGAAGAAGAAATATGTGGAAATATGTCCGTCAGGCCCCTTCCCTTGAGATAAATCTGCAAATATCTCGGAAACGAAGCGAGCTACGGCAAAATGTTAAGAGACCTTTTTTGTAGAGAATTATGTTTCCTACAATTTATGTTCTATGATATTTTTTGATCAGAAGCGTAGTTTTCGAGATATATCGAGATATTTAAAAGATCCGAAGCCGCACCAACATAATAGAGATACAGAAACACCGTGGCCCCTTTCTTTGAGATAACTCTGCACTAGTGCGAGCCGCAAATGCCGCTTCCAGCTTAGCTGTGCAGAAGAAGAACAACAAGAAGAAGAAATATCTCGAAATATGTCCGTCAGGCCCCTTCCCTCGAGATAAATCTGCAAATATCTCGGAAACGAAGCGAGCTATGGCAAAATGTTAAGAGACCTTTTTTGTAGAGAATTAAGTTTCCTACTTTTTATGTTCTATGATATTTTTTGATCAGATGCGTAGTTCTCGAGATATATCAAGATATTTAAAAGTTCCGAAGCCGCACCAACATAATAGAGATACAGAAACACGTGGCCCCTTTCTTTGAGATAACTCTGCACTATTGCGAGCTGCAAATGCCACTTCCAGCTTAGCTGTGCAGAAGAAGAACAACAAGAAGAAGAAATATCTCGAAATATGTCCGTCAGGCCCCTTCCCTTGAGATAAATCTGCAAATATCTCGGAAACGAAGAGAGCTATGGCAAAATGTTCGGAGACCTTTTTTGTAGAGAATTAAGTTTCCTACTTTTCATGTTCTATGATATTTTTTGATCAGATGCGTAGTTCTCGAGATATATCAAGATATTTAAAAGTTCCGAAGCCGCACCAACATAATAGAGATACAGAAACACCGTGGCCCCTTTCTTTGAGATAACTCTGCACTATTGCGAGCTGTAAATGCCACTTCCAGCTTAGCTGTGCAGAAGAAGAACAACAAGAAGAAGAAATATCTCGAAATATGTCCGTCAGGCCCCTTCCCTTGAGATATATCTGCAAATATCTCGGAAACGAAGCGAGCTATGGCAAAATGTTAAGAGACCTTTTTTGTAGAGAATTAAGTTTCCTACTTTTTATGTTCTATGATATTTTTTGATCGGATGCGTAGTTCTCGAGATATATCAAGATATTTAAAAGTTCCGAAGCCGCACCAACATAATAGAGATACAGAAACACCGTGGCCCCTGTCTTTGAGATAACTCTGCACTATTGCGAACTGCAAATGCCACTTCCAGCTTAGCTGTGCAGAAGAAGAACAACAAAAAGAAGAAATATCTCGAAATATGTCCGTCTGGCCCCTTCCCTTGAGATAAATCTGCAAATATCTCGGAAACAAAGCGAGCTATGGCAAAATGTTAAGAGACCTTTTTTGTAGAAAATTAGGATTCCTACTTTTTATGTTCTATGATATTTTTTGATCAGATGCGTAGTTCTCGAGATATATCAAGATATTTGAAAGTTCCGAAGCCGCACCAACATAATAGAGATACAGAAACACCGTGGCCCCTTTCTTTGAGATAACTCTGCACTATTGCGAGCTGCAAATGCCACTTCCAGCTTAGCTGTGCAGAAGAAGAACAACAAGAAGAAGAAATATCTCGAAATATGTCCGTCAGGCCCCTTCCCTTGAGATAAATATGCAAATATCTCGGAAACGAAGCGAGCTATGGCAAAATGTTAAGCGACCTTTTTTGTAGAGAATTAAGTTTCCTACTTTTTATGTTCTATGATATTTTTTGATCAGATGCGTAGTTCTCGAGATATATCAAGATATTTAAAAGTTCCGAAGCCGCACCAACATAATAGAGATACAGAAACACCGTGGCCCCTTTCTTTGAGATAACTCTGCACTATTGCGAGCTGCAAATGCCACTTCCAGCTTAGCTGTGCAGAAGAAGAACAACAAGAAGAAGAAATATCTCGAAATATGTCCGTCAGGCCCCTTCCCTTGAGATATATCTGCAAATATCTCGGAAACGAAGAGAGCTACGGCAAAATGTTAAGAGATCTTTTTTGTAGAGAATTAAGTTTCCTACTTTTCATGTTCTATGATATTTTTTGCTCAGATGCGTAGTTCTCGAGATATATCAAGATATTTAAAAGTTCCGAAGCCGCATCAACATAATAGAGATACAGAAACACCGTGGCCCCTTTCTTTGAGATAACTCTGCACTATTGCGAGCTGTAAATGCCACTTCCAGCTTAGCTGTGCAGAAGAAGAACAACAAGAAGAAGAAATATCTCGAAATATGTCCGTCAGGGCCCTTCCCTTGAGATAAATCTGCAAATATCTCGGAAACGAAGCGAGCTATGGCAAAATGTTAAGAGACCTCTTTTGTAGAGAATTAAGTTTCCTACTTTTTATGTTCTATGATATTTTTCGATCAGATGCGTAGTTCTCGAGATATATCAAGATATTTAAAAGTTCCGAAGCCGCACCAACATAATAGAGATACAGAAACACCGTGGCCCCTTTCTTTGAGATAACTCTGCACTAGTGCGAGCCGCAAATGCCGCTTCCAGCTTAGCTGTGCAGAAGAAGAACAACAAGAAGAAGAAATATCTCGAAATATGTCCGTCAGGCCCCTTCCCTCGAGATAAATCTGCAAATATCTCGGAAACGAAGCGAGCTATGGCAAAATGTTAAGAGACCTTTTTTGTAGAGAATTAAGTTTCCTACTTTTTATGTTCTATGATATTTTTTGATCAGATGCGTAGTTCTCGAGATATATCAAGATATTTAAAAGTTCCGAAGCCGCACCAACATAATAGAGATACAGAAACACCGTGGCCCCTTTCTTTGAGATAACTCTGCACTATTGCGAGCTGCAAATGCCACTTCCAGCTTAGCTGTGCAGAAGAAGAACAACAAGAAGAAGAAATATGTGGAAATATGTCCGTCAGGCCCCTTCCCTTGAGATAAATCTGCAAATATCTCGGAAACGAAGCGAGCTACGGCAAAATGTTAAGAGACCTTTTTTGTAGAGAATTATGTTTCCTACAATTTATGTTCTATGATATTTTTTGATCAGAAGCGTAGTTTTCGAGATATATCGAGATATTTAAAAGATCCGAAGCCGCACCAACATAATAGAGATACAGAAACACCGTGGCCCCTTTCTTTGAGATAACTCTGCACCAGTGCGAGCCGCAAATGCCGCTTCCAGCTTAGCTGTGCAGAAGAAGAACAACAAGAAGAAGAAATATCTCGAAATATGTCCGTCAGGCCCCTTCCCTCGAGATAAATCTGCAAATATCTCGGAAACGAAGCGAGCTATGGCAAAATGTTAAGAGACCTTTTTTGTAGAGAATTAAGTTTCCTACTTTTTATGTTCTATGATATTTTTTGATCAGATGCGTAGTTCTCGAGATATATCAATATATTTTAAAGTTCCGAAGCCGCACCAACATAATAGAGATACAGAAACACGTGGCCCCTTTCTTTGAGATAACTCTGCACTATTGCCAGCTGCAAATGCCACTTCCAGCTTAGCTGTGCAGAAGAAGAACAACAAGAAGAAGAAATATCTCGAAATATGTCCGTCAGGCCCCTTCCCTTGAGATAAATCTGCAAATATCTCGGAAACGAAGAGAGCTATGGCAAAATGTTCGGAGACCTTTTTTGTAGAGAATTAAGTTTCCTACTTTTCATGTTCTATGATATTTTTTGATCAGATGCGTAGTTCTCGAGATATATCAAGATATTTAAAAGTTCCGAAGCCGCACCAACATAATAGAGATACAGAAACACCGTGGCCCCTTTCTTTGAGATAACTCTGCACTATTGCGAGCTGTAAATGCCACTTCCAGCTTAGCTGTGCAGAAGAAGAACAACAAGAAGAAGAAATATCTCGAAATATGTCCGTCAGGCCCCTTCCCTTGAGATATATCTGCAAATATCTCGGAAACGAAGCGAGCTATGGCAAAATGTTAAGAGACCTTTTTTGTAGAGAATTAAGTTTCCTACTTTTTATGTTCTATGATATTTTTTGATCGGATGCGTAGTTCTCGAGATATATCAAGATATTTAAAAGTTCCGAAGCCGCACCAACATAATAGAGATACAGAAACACCGTGGCCCCTGTCTTTGAGATAACTCTGCACTATTGCGAACTGCAAATGCCACTTCCAGCTTAGCTGTGCAGAAGAAGAACAACAAAAAGAAGAAATATCTCGAAATATGTCCGTCTGGCCCCTTCCCTTGAGATAAATCTGCAAATATCTCGGAAACAAAGCGAGCTATGGCAAAATGTTAAGAGACCTTTTTTGTAGAAAATTAGGATTCCTACTTTTTATGTTCTATGATATTTTTTGATCAGATGCGTAGTTCTCGAGATATATCAAGATATTTGAAAGTTCCGAAGCCGCACCAACATAATAGAGATACAGAAACACCGTGGCCCCTTTCTTTGAGATAACTCTGCACTATTGCGAGCTGCAAATGCCACTTCCAGCTTAGCTGTGCAGAAGAAGAACAACAAGAAGAAGAAATATCTCGAAATATGTCCGTCAGGCCCCTTCCCTTGAGATAAATATGCAAATATCTCGGAAACGAAGCGAGCTATGGCAAAATGTTAAGCGACCTTTTTTGTAGAGAATTAAGTTTCCTACTTTTTATGTTCTATGATATTTTTTGATCAGATGCGTAGTTCTCGAGATATATCAAGATATTTAAAAGTTCCGAAGCCGCACCAACATAATAGAGATACAGAAACACCGTGGCCCCTTTCTTTGAGATAACTCTGCACTATTGCGAGCTGCAAATGCCACTTCCAGCTTAGCTGTGCAGAAGAAGAACAACAAGAAGAAGAAATATCTCGAAATATGTCCGTCAGGCCCCTTCCCTTGAGATATATCTGCAAATATCTCGGAAACGAAGAGAGCTACGGCAAAATGTTAAGAGATCTTTTTTGTAGAGAATTAAGTTTCCTACTTTTCATGTTCTATGATATTTTTTGCTCAGATGCGTAGTTCTCGAGATATATCAAGATATTCAAAAGTTCCGAAGCCGCACCAACATAATAGAGATACAGAAACACCGTGGCCCCTATCTTTGAGATAACTCTGCACTATTGCGAGCTGTAAATGCCACTTCCAGCTTAGCTGTGCAGAAGAAGAACAACAAGAAGAAGAAATATCTCGAAATATGTCCGTCAGGCCCCTTCCCTTGAGATAAATCTGCAAATATCTCGGAAACGAAGCGAGCTATGGCAAAATGTTAAGAGACCTCTTTTGTAGAGAATTAAGTTTCCTACTTTTTATGTTCTATGATATTTTTCGATCAGATGCGTAGTTCTCGAGATATATCAAGATATTTAAAAGTTCCGAAGCCGCACCAACATAATAGAGATACAGAAACACCGTGGCCCCTTTCTTTGAGATAACTCTGCACTATTGCGAGCTGCAAATGCCACTTCCAGCTTAGCTGTGCAGAAGAAGAACAACAAGAAGAAGAAATATGTGGAAATATGTCCGTCAGGCCCCTTCCCTTGAGATAAATCTGCAAATATCTCGGAAACGAAGCGAGCTACGGCAAAATGTTAAGAGACCTTTTTTGTAGAGAATTATGTTTCCTACAATTTATGTTCTATGATATTTTTTGATCAGAAGCGTAGTTTTCGAGATATATCGAGATATTTAAAAGATCCGAAGCCGCACCAACATAATAGAGATACAGAAACACCGTGGCCCCTTTCTTTGAGATAACTCTGCACTAGTGCGAGCCGCAAATGCCGCTTCCAGCTTAGCTGTGCAGAAGAAGAACAACAAGAAGAAGAAATATCTCGAAATATGTCCGTCAGGCCCCTTCCCTCGAGATAAATCTGCAAATATCTCGGAAACGAAGCGAGCTATGGCAAAATGTTAAGAGACCTTTTTTGTAGAGAATTAAGTTTCCTACTTTTTATGTTCTATGATATTTTTTGATCAGATGCGTAGTTCTCGAGATATATCAAGATATTTAAAAGTTCCGAAGCCGCACCAACATAATAGAGATACAGAAACACGTGGCCCCTTTCTTTGAGATAACTCTGCACTATTGCGAGCTGCAAATGCCACTTCCAGCTTAGCTGTGCAGAAGAAGAACAACAAGAAGAAGAAATATCTCGAAATATGTCCGTCAGGCCCCTTCCCTTGAGATAAATCTGCAAATATCTCGGAAACGAAGAGAGCTATGGCAAAATGTTCGGAGACCTTTTTTGTAGAGAATTAAGTTTCCTACTTTTCATGTTCTATGATATTTTTTGATCAGATGCGTAGTTCTCGAGATATATCAAGATATTTAAAAGTTCCGAAGCCGCACCAACATAATAGAGATACAGAAACACCGTGGCCCCTTTCTTTGAGATAACTCTGCACTATTGCGAGCTGTAAATGCCACTTCCAGCTTAGCTGTGCAGAAGAAGAACAACAAGAAGAAGAAATATCTCGAAATATGTCCGTCAGGCCCCTTCCCTTGAGATATATCTGCAAATATCTCGGAAACGAAGCGAGCTATGGCAAAATGTTAAGAGACCTTTTTTGTAGAGAATTAAGTTTCCTACTTTTTATGTTCTATGATATTTTTTGATCGGATGCGTAGTTCTCGAGATATATCAAGATATTTAAAAGTTCCGAAGCCGCACCAACATAATAGAGATACAGAAACACCGTGGCCCCTGTCTTTGAGATAACTCTGCACTATTGCGAACTGCAAATGCCACTTCCAGCTTAGCTGTGCAGAAGAAGAACAACAAAAAGAAGAAATATCTCGAAATATGTCCGTCTGGCCCCTTCCCTTGAGATAAATCTGCAAATATCTCGGAAACAAAGCGAGCTATGGCAAAATGTTAAGAGACCTTTTTTGTAGAAAATTAGGATTCCTACTTTTTATGTTCTATGATATTTTTTGATCAGATGCGTAGTTCTCGAGATATATCAAGATATTTGAAAGTTCCGAAGCCGCACCAACATAATAGAGATACAGAAACACCGTGGCCCCTTTCTTTGAGATAACTCTGCACTATTGCGAGCTGCAAATGCCACTTCCAGCTTAGCTGTGCAGAAGAAGAACAACAAGAAGAAGAAATATCTCGAAATATGTCCGTCAGGCCCCTTCCCTTGAGATAAATATGCAAATATCTCGGAAACGAAGCGAGCTATGGCAAAATGTTAAGCGACCTTTTTTGTAGAGAATTAAGTTTCCTACTTTTTATGTTCTATGATATTTTTTGATCAGATGCGTAGTTCTCGAGATATATCAAGATATTTAAAAGTTCCGAAGCCGCACCAACATAATAGAGATACAGAAACACCGTGGCCCCTTTCTTTGAGATAACTCTGCACTATTGCGAGCTGCAAATGCCACTTCCAGCTTAGCTGTGCAGAAGAAGAACAACAAGAAGAAGAAATATCTCGAAATATGTCCGTCAGGCCCCTTCCCTTGAGATATATCTGCAAATATCTCGGAAACGAAGAGAGCTACGGCAAAATGTTAAGAGATCTTTTTTGTAGAGAATTAAGTTTCCTACTTTTCATGTTCTATGATATTTTTTGCTCAGATGCGTAGTTCTCGAGATATATCAAGATATTTAAAAGTTCCGAAGCCGCATCAACATAATAGAGATACAGAAACACCGTGGCCCCTTTCTTTGAGATAACTCTGCACTATTGCGAGCTGTAAATGCCACTTCCAGCTTAGCTGTGCAGAAGAAGAACAACAAGAAGAAGAAATATCTCGAAATATGTCCGTCAGGGCCCTTCCCTTGAGATAAATCTGCAAATATCTCGGAAACGAAGCGAGCTATGGCAAAATGTTAAGAGACCTCTTTTGTAGAGAATTAAGTTTCCTACTTTTTATGTTCTATGATATTTTTCGATCAGATGCGTAGTTCTCGAGATATATCAAGATATTTAAAAGTTCCGAAGCCGCACCAACATAATAGAGATACAGAAACACCGTGGCCCCTTTCTTTGAGATAACTCTGCACTAGTGCGAGCCGCAAATGCCGCTTCCAGCTTAGCTGTGCAGAAGAAGAACAACAAGAAGAAGAAATATCTCGAAATATGTCCGTCAGGCCCCTTCCCTCGAGATAAATCTGCAAATATCTCGGAAACGAAGCGAGCTATGGCAAAATGTTAAGAGACCTTTTTTGTAGAGAATTAAGTTTCCTACTTTTTATGTTCTATGATATTTTTTGATCAGATGCGTAGTTCTCGAGATATATCAAGATATTTAAAAGTTCCGAAGCCGCACCAACATAATAGAGATACAGAAACACCGTGGCCCCTTTCTTTGAGATAACTCTGCACTATTGCGAGCTGCAAATGCCACTTCCAGCTTAGCTGTGCAGAAGAAGAACAACAAGAAGAAGAAATATGTGGAAATATGTCCGTCAGGCCCCTTCCCTTGAGATAAATCTGCAAATATCTCGGAAACGAAGCGAGCTACGGCAAAATGTTAAGAGACCTTTTTTGTAGAGAATTATGTTTCCTACAATTTATGTTCTATGATATTTTTTGATCAGAAGCGTAGTTTTCGAGATATATCGAGATATTTAAAAGATCCGAAGCCGCACCAACATAATAGAGATACAGAAACACCGTGGCCCCTTTCTTTGAGATAACTCTGCACCAGTGCGAGCCGCAAATGCCGCTTCCAGCTTAGCTGTGCAGAAGAAGAACAACAAGAAGAAGAAATATCTCGAAATATGTCCGTCAGGCCCCTTCCCTCGAGATAAATCTGCAAATATCTCGGAAACGAAGCGAGCTATGGCAAAATGTTAAGAGACCTTTTTTGTAGAGAATTAAGTTTCCTACTTTTTATGTTCTATGATATTTTTTGATCAGATGCGTAGTTCTCGAGATATATCAATATATTTTAAAGTTCCGAAGCCGCACCAACATAATAGAGATACAGAAACACGTGGCCCCTTTCTTTGAGATAACTCTGCACTATTGCCAGCTGCAAATGCCACTTCCAGCTTAGCTGTGCAGAAGAAGAACAACAAGAAGAAGAAATATCTCGAAATATGTCCGTCAGGCCCCTTCCCTTGAGATAAATCTGCAAATATCTCGGAAACGAAGAGAGCTATGGCAAAATGTTCGGAGACCTTTTTTGTAGAGAATTAAGTTTCCTACTTTTCATGTTCTATGATATTTTTTGATCAGATGCGTAGTTCTCGAGATATATCAAGATATTTAAAAGTTCCGAAGCCGCACCAACATAATAGAGATACAGAAACACCGTGGCCCCTTTCTTTGAGATAACTCTGCACTATTGCGAGCTGTAAATGCCACTTCCAGCTTAGCTGTGCAGAAGAAGAACAACAAGAAGAAGAAATATCTCGAAATATGTCCGTCAGGCCCCTTCCCTTGAGATATATCTGCAAATATCTCGGAAACGAAGCGAGCTATGGCAAAATGTTAAGAGACCTTTTTTGTAGAGAATTAAGTTTCCTACTTTTTATGTTCTATGATATTTTTTGATCGGATGCGTAGTTCTCGAGATATATCAAGATATTTAAAAGTTCCGAAGCCGCACCAACATAATAGAGATACAGAAACACCGTGGCCCCTGTCTTTGAGATAACTCTGCACTATTGCGAACTGCAAATGCCACTTCCAGCTTAGCTGTGCAGAAGAAGAACAACAAAAAGAAGAAATATCTCGAAATATGTCCGTCTGGCCCCTTCCCTTGAGATAAATCTGCAAATATCTCGGAAACAAAGCGAGCTATGGCAAAATGTTAAGAGACCTTTTTTGTAGAAAATTAGGATTCCTACTTTTTATGTTCTATGATATTTTTTGATCAGATGCGTAGTTCTCGAGATATATCAAGATATTTGAAAGTTCCGAAGCCGCACCAACATAATAGAGATACAGAAACACCGTGGCCCCTTTCTTTGAGATAACTCTGCACTATTGCGAGCTGCAAATGCCACTTCCAGCTTAGCTGTGCAGAAGAAGAACAACAAGAAGAAGAAATATCTCGAAATATGTCCGTCAGGCCCCTTCCCTTGAGATAAATATGCAAATATCTCGGAAACGAAGCGAGCTATGGCAAAATGTTAAGCGACCTTTTTTGTAGAGAATTAAGTTTCCTACTTTTTATGTTCTATGATATTTTTTGATCAGATGCGTAGTTCTCGAGATATATCAAGATATTTAAAAGTTCCGAAGCCGCACCAACATAATAGAGATACAGAAACACCGTGGCCCCTTTCTTTGAGATAACTCTGCACTATTGCGAGCTGCAAATGCCACTTCCAGCTTAGCTGTGCAGAAGAAGAACAACAAGAAGAAGAAATATCTCGAAATATGTCCGTCAGGCCCCTTCCCTTGAGATATATCTGCAAATATCTCGGAAACGAAGAGAGCTACGGCAAAATGTTAAGAGATCTTTTTTGTAGAGAATTAAGTTTCCTACTTTTCATGTTCTATGATATTTTTTGCTCAGATGCGTAGTTCTCGAGATATATCAAGATATTTAAAAGTTCCGAAGCCGCACCAACATAATAGAGATACAGAAACACCGTGGCCCCTGTCTTTGAGATAACTCTGCACTATTGCGAACTGCAAATGCCACTTCCAGCTTAGCTGTGCAGAAGAAGAACAACAAAAAGAAGAAATATCTCGAAATATGTCCGTCTGGCCCCTTCCCTTGAGATAAATCTGCAAATATCTCGGAAACAAAGCGAGCTATGGCAAAATGTTAAGAGACCTTTTTTGTAGAAAATTAGGATTCCTACTTTTTATGTTCTATGATATTTTTTGATCAGATGCGTAGTTCTCGAGATATATCAAGATATTTGAAAGTTCCGAAGCCGCACCAACATAATAGAGATACAGAAACACCGTGGCCCCTTTCTTTGAGATAACTCTGCACTATTGCGAGCTGCAAATGCCACTTCCAGCTTAGCTGTGCAGAAGAAGAACAACAAGAAGAAGAAATATCTCGAAATATGTCCGTCAGGCCCCTTCCCTTGAGATAAATATGCAAATATCTCGGAAACGAAGCGAGCTATGGCAAAATGTTAAGCGACCTTTTTTGTAGAGAATTAAGTTTCCTACTTTTTATGTTCTATGATATTTTTTGATCAGATGCGTAGTTCTCGAGATATATCAAGATATTTAAAAGTTCCGAAGCCGCACCAACATAATAGAGATACAGAAACACCGTGGCCCCTTTCTTTGAGATAACTCTGCACTATTGCGAGCTGCAAATGCCACTTCCAGCTTAGCTGTGCAGAAGAAGAACAACAAGAAGAAGAAATATCTCGAAATATGTCCGTCAGGCCCCTTCCCTTGAGATATATCTGCAAATATCTCGGAAACGAAGAGAGCTACGGCAAAATGTTAAGAGATCTTTTTTGTAGAGAATTAAGTTTCCTACTTTTCATGTTCTATGATATTTTTTGCTCAGATGCGTAGTTCTCGAGATATATCAAGATATTTAAAAGTTCCGAAGCCGCACCAACATAATAGAGATACAGAAACACCGTGGCCCCTTTCTTTGAGATAACTCTGCACTATTGCGAGCTGTAAATGCCACTTCCAGCTTAGCTGTGCAGAAGAAGAACAACAAGAAGAAGAAATATCTCGAAATATGTCCGTCAGGCCCCTTCCCTTGAGATAAATCTGCAAATATCTCGGAAACGAAGCGAGCTATGGCAAAATGTTAAGAGACCTCTTTTGTAGAGAATTAAGTTTCCTACTTTTTATGTTCTATGATATTTTTCGATCAGATGCGTAGTTCTCGAGATATATCAAGATATTTAAAAGTTCCGAAGCCGCACCAACATAATAGAGATACAGAAACACCGTGGCCCCTTTCTTTGAGATAACTCTGCACTATTGCGAGCTGCAAATGCCACTTCCAGCTTAGCTGTGCAGAAGAAGAACAACAAGAAGAAGAAATATGTGGAAATATGTCCGTCAGGCCCCTTCCCTTGAGATAAATCTGCAAATATCTCGGAAACGAAGCGAGCTATGGCAAAATGTTAAGAGACCTTTTTTGTAGAGAATTATGTTTCGTACAATTTATGTTCTATGATATTTTTTGATCAGAAGCGTAGTTTTCGAGATATATCGAGATATTTAAAAGATCCGAAGCCGCACCAACATAATAGAGATACAGAAACACCGTGGCCCCTTTCTTTGAGATAACTCTGCACTAGTGCGAGCCGCAAATGCCGCTTCCAGCTTAGCTGTGCAGAAGAAGAACAACAAGAAGAAGAAATATCTCGAAATATGTCCGTCAGGCCCCTTCCCTCGAGATAAATCTGCAAATATCTCGGAAACGAAGCGAGCTATGGCAAAATGTTAAGAGACCTTTTTTGTAGAGAATTAAGTTTCCTACTTTTTATGTTCTATGATATTTTTTGATCAGATGCGTAGTTCTCGAGATATATCAAGATATTTAAAAGTTCCGAAGCCGCACCAACATAATAGAGATACAGAAACACGTGGCCCCTTTCTTTGAGATAACTCTGCACTATTGCGAGCTGCAAATGCCACTTCCAGCTTAGCTGTGCAGAAGAAGAACAACAAGAAGAAGAAATATCTCGAAATATGTCCGTCTGGCCCTTTCCCTTGAGATAAATCTGCAAATATCCCGGAAACGAAGAGAGCTATGGCAAAATGTTCGGAGACCTTTTTTGTAGAGAATTAAGTTTCCTACTTTTCATGTTCTATGATATTTTTTGCTCAGATGCGTAGTTCTCGAGATATATCAAGATATTCAAAAGTTCCGAAGCCGCACCAACATAATAGAGATACAGAAACACCGTGGCCCCTATCTTTGAGATAACTCTGCACTATTGCGAGCTGTAAATGCCACTTCCAGCTTAGCTGTGCAGAAGAAGAACAACAAGAAGAAGAAATATCTCGAAATATGTCCGTCAGGCCCCTTCCCTTGAGATAAATCTGCAAATATCTCGGAAACGAAGCGAGCTATGGCAAAATGTTAAGAGACCTCTTTTGTAGAGAATTAAGTTTCCTACTTTTTATGTTCTATGATATTTTTCGATCAGATGCGTAGTTCTCGAGATATATCAAGATATTTAAAAGTTCCGAAGCCGCACCAACATAATAGAGATACAGAAACACCGTGGCCCCTTTCTTTGAGATAACTCTGCACTATTGCGAGCTGCAAATGCCACTTCCAGCTTAGCTGTGCAGAAGAAGAACAACAAGAAGAAGAAATATGTGGAAATATGTCCGTCAGGCCCCTTCCCTCGAGATAAATCTGCAAATATCTCGGAAACGAAGCGAGCTATGGCAAAATGTTAAGAGACCTTTTTTGTAGAGAATTAAGTTTCCTACTTTTTATGTTCTATGATATTTTTTGATCAGATGCGTAGTTCTCGAGATATATCAAGATATTTAAAAGTTCCGAAGCCGCACCAACATAATAGAGATACAGAAACACGTGGCCCCTTTCTTTGAGATAACTCTGCACTATTGCGAGCTGCAAATGCCACTTCCAGCTTAGCTGTGCAGAAGAAGAACAACAAGAAGAAGAAATATCTCGAAATATGTCCGTCAGGCCCCTTCCCTTGAGATAAATCTGCAAATATCTCGGAAACGAAGAGAGCTATGGCAAAATGTTCGGAGACCTTTTTTGTAGAGAATTAAGTTTCCTACTTTTCATGTTCTATGATATTTTTTGATCAGATGCGTAGTTCTCGAGATATATCAAGATATTTAAAAGTTCCGAAGCCGCACCAACATAATAGAGATACAGAAACACCGTGGCCCCTTTCTTTGAGATAACTCTGCACTATTGCGAGCTGTAAATGCCACTTCCAGCTTAGCTGTGCAGAAGAAGAACAACAAGAAGAAGAAATATCTCGAAATATGTCCGTCAGGCCCCTTCCCTTGAGATATATCTGCAAATATCTCGGAAACGAAGCGAGCTATGGCAAAATGTTAAGAGACCTTTTTTGTAGAGAATTAAGTTTCCTACTTTTTATGTTCTATGATATTTTTTGATCGGATGCGTAGTTCTCGAGATATATCAAGATATTTAAAAGTTCCGAAGCCGCACCAACATAATAGAGATACAGAAACACCGTGGCCCCTGTCTTTGAGATAACTCTGCACTATTGCGAACTGCAAATGCCACTTCCAGCTTAGCTGTGCAGAAGAAGAACAACAAAAAGAAGAAATATCTCGAAATATGTCCGTCTGGCCCCTTCCCTTGAGATAAATCTGCAAATATCTCGGAAACAAAGCGAGCTATGGCAAAATGTTAAGAGACCTTTTTTGTAGAAAATTAGGATTCCTACTTTTTATGTTCTATGATATTTTTTGATCAGATGCGTAGTTCTCGAGATATATCAAGATATTTGAAAGTTCCGAAGCCGCACCAACATAATAGAGATACAGAAACACCGTGGCCCCTTTCTTTGAGATAACTCTGCACTATTGCGAGCTGCAAATGCCACTTCCAGCTTAGCTGTGCAGAAGAAGAACAACAAGAAGAAGAAATATCTCGAAATATGTCCGTCAGGCCCCTTCCCTTGAGATAAATATGCAAATATCTCGGAAACGAAGCGAGCTATGGCAAAATGTTAAGCGACCTTTTTTGTAGAGAATTAAGTTTCCTACTTTTTATGTTCTATGATATTTTTTGATCAGATGCGTAGTTCTCGAGATATATCAAGATATTTAAAAGTTCCGAAGCCGCACCAACATAATAGAGATACAGAAACACCGTGGCCCCTTTCTTTGAGATAACTCTGCACTATTGCGAGCTGCAAATGCCACTTCCAGCTTAGCTGTGCAGAAGAAGAACAACAAGAAGAAGAAATATCTCGAAATATGTCCGTCAGGCCCCTTCCCTTGAGATATATCTGCAAATATCTCGGAAACGAAGAGAGCTACGGCAAAATGTTAAGAGATCTTTTTTGTAGAGAATTAAGTTTCCTACTTTTCATGTTCTATGATATTTTTTGCTCAGATGCGTAGTTCTCGAGATATATCAAGATATTTAAAAGTTCCGAAGCCGCATCAACATAATAGAGATACAGAAACACCGTGGCCCCTTTCTTTGAGATAACTCTGCACTATTGCGAGCTGTAAATGCCACTTCCAGCTTAGCTGTGCAGAAGAAGAACAACAAGAAGAAGAAATATCTCGAAATATGTCCGTCAGGCCCCTTCCCTTGAGATAAATCTGCAAATATCTCGGAAACGAAGCGAGCTATGGCAAAATGTTAAGAGACCTCTTTTGTAGAGAATTAAGTTTCCTACTTTTTATGTTCTATGATATTTTTCGATCAGATGCGTAGTTCTCGAGATATATCAAGATATTTAAAAGTTCCGAAGCCGCACCAACATAATAGAGATACAGAAACACCGTGGCCCCTTTCTTTGAGATAACTCTGCACTAGTGCGAGCCGCAAATGCCGCTTCCAGCTTAGCTGTGCAGAAGAAGAACAACAAGAAGAAGAAATATCTCGAAATATGTCCGTCAGGCCCCTTCCCTCGAGATAAATCTGCAAATATCTCGGAAACGAAGCGAGCTATGGCAAAATGTTAAGAGACCTTTTTTGTAGAGAATTAAGTTTCCTACTTTTTATGTTCTATGATATTTTTTGATCAGATGCGTAGTTCTCGAGATATATCAAGATATTTAAAAGTTCCGAAGCCGCACCAACATAATAGAGATACAGAAACACCGTGGCCCCTTTCTTTGAGATAACTCTGCACTATTGCGAGCTGCAAATGCCACTTCCAGCTTAGCTGTGCAGAAGAAGAACAACAAGAAGAAGAAATATGTGGAAATATGTCCGTCAGGCCCCTTCCCTTGAGATAAATCTGCAAATATCTCGGAAACGAAGCGAGCTACGGCAAAATGTTAAGAGACCTTTTTTGTAGAGAATTATGTTTCCTACAATTTATGTTCTATGATATTTTTTGATCAGAAGCGTAGTTTTCGAGATATATCGAGATATTTAAAAGATCCGAAGCCGCACCAACATAATAGAGATACAGAAACACCGTGGCCCCTTTCTTTGAGATAACTCTGCACCAGTGCGAGCCGCAAATGCCGCTTCCAGCTTAGCTGTGCAGAAGAAGAACAACAAGAAGAAGAAATATCTCGAAATATGTCCGTCAGGCCCCTTCCCTCGAGATAAATCTGCAAATATCTCGGAAACGAAGCGAGCTATGGCAAAATGTTAAGAGACCTTTTTTGTAGAGAATTAAGTTTCCTACTTTTTATCTTCTATGATATTTTTTGATCAGATGCGTAGTTCTCGAGATATATCAATATATTTTAAAGTTCCGAAGCCGCACCAACATAATAGAGATACAGAAACACGTGGCCCCTTTCTTTGAGATAACTCTGCACTATTGCCAGCTGCAAATGCCACTTCCAGCTTAGCTGTGCAGAAGAAGAACAACAAGAAGAAGAAATATCTCGAAATATGTCCGTCAGGCCCCTTCCCTTGAGATAAATCTGCAAATATCTCGGAAACGAAGAGAGCTATGGCAAAATGTTCGGAGACCTTTTTTGTAGAGAATTAAGTTTCCTACTTTTCATGTTCTATGATATTTTTTGATCAGATGCGTAGTTCTCGAGATATATCAAGATATTTAAAAGTTCCGAAGCCGCACCAACATAATAGAGATACAGAAACACCGTGGCCCCTTTCTTTGAGATAACTCTGCACTATTGCGAGCTGTAAATGCCACTTCCAGCTTAGCTGTGCAGAAGAAGAACAACAAGAAGAAGAAATATCTCGAAATATGTCCGTCAGGCCCCTTCCCTTGAGATATATCTGCAAATATCTCGGAAACGAAGCGAGCTATGGCAAAATGTTAAGAGACCTTTTTTGTAGAGAATTAAGTTTCCTACTTTTTATGTTCTATGATATTTTTTGATCGGATGCGTAGTTCTCGAGATATATCAAGATATTTAAAAGTTCCGAAGCCGCACCAACATAATAGAGATACAGAAACACCGTGGCCCCTGTCTTTGAGATAACTCTGCACTATTGCGAACTGCAAATGCCACTTCCAGCTTAGCTGTGCAGAAGAAGAACAACAAAAAGAAGAAATATCTCGAAATATGTCCGTCTGGCCCCTTCCCTTGAGATAAATCTGCAAATATCTCGGAAACAAAGCGAGCTATGGCAAAATGTTAAGAGACCTTTTTTGTAGAAAATTAGGATTCCTACTTTTTATGTTCTATGATATTTTTTGATCAGATGCGTAGTTCTCGAGATATATCAAGATATTTGAAAGTTCCGAAGCCGCACCAACATAATAGAGATACAGAAACACCGTGGCCCCTTTCTTTGAGATAACTCTGCACTATTGCGAGCTGCAAATGCCACTTCCAGCTTAGCTGTGCAGAAGAAGAACAACAAGAAGAAGAAATATCTCGAAATATGTCCGTCAGGCCCCTTCCCTTGAGATAAATATGCAAATATCTCGGAAACGAAGCGAGCTATGGCAAAATGTTAAGCGACCTTTTTTGTAGAGAATTAAGTTTCCTACTTTTTATGTTCTATGATATTTTTTGATCAGATGCGTAGTTCTCGAGATATATCAAGATATTTAAAAGTTCCGAAGCCGCACCAACATAATAGAGATACAGAAACACCGTGGCCCCTTTCTTTGAGATAACTCTGCACTATTGCGAGCTGCAAATGCCACTTCCAGCTTAGCTGTGCAGAAGAAGAACAACAAGAAGAAGAAATATCTCGAAATATGTCCGTCAGGCCCCTTCCCTTGAGATATATCTGCAAATATCTCGGAAACGAAGAGAGCTACGGCAAAATGTTAAGAGATCTTTTTTGTAGAGAATTAAGTTTCCTACTTTTCATGTTCTATGATATTTTTTGCTCAGATGCGTAGTTCTCGAGATATATCAAGATATTTAAAAGTTCCGAAGCCGCACCAACATAATAGAGATACAGAAACACCGTGGCCCCTGTCTTTGAGATAACTCTGCACTATTGCGAACTGCAAATGCCACTTCCAGCTTAGCTGTGCAGAAGAAGAACAACAAAAAGAAGAAATATCTCGAAATATGTCCGTCTGGCCCCTTCCCTTGAGATAAATCTGCAAATATCTCGGAAACAAAGCGAGCTATGGCAAAATGTTAAGAGACCTTTTTTGTAGAAAATTAGGATTCCTACTTTTTATGTTCTATGATATTTTTTTATCAGATGCGTAGTTCTCGAGATATATCAAGATATTTGAAAGTTCCGAAGCCGCACCAACATAATAGAGATACAGAAACACCGTGGCCCCTTTCTTTGAGATAACTCTGCACTATTGCGAGCTGCAAATGCCACTTCCAGCTTAGCTGTGCAGAAGAAGAACAACAAGAAGAAGAAATATCTCGAAATATGTCCGTCAGGCCCCTTCCCTTGAGATAAATATGCAAATATCTCGGAAACGAAGCGAGCTATGGCAAAATGTTAAGCGACCTTTTTTGTAGAGAATTAAGTTTCCTACTTTTTATGTTCTATGATATTTTTTGATCAGATGCGTAGTTCTCGAGATATATCAAGATATTTAAAAGTTCCGAAGCCGCACCAACATAATAGAGATACAGAAACACCGTGGCCCCTTTCTTTGAGATAACTCTGCACTATTGCGAGCTGCAAATGCCACTTCCAGCTTAGCTGTGCAGAAGAAGAACAACAAGAAGAAGAAATATCTCGAAATATGTCCGTCAGGCCCCTTCCCTTGAGATATATCTGCAAATATCTCGGAAACGAAGAGAGCTACGGCAAAATGTTGAGAGATCTTTTTTGTAGAGAATTAAGTTTCCTACTTTTCATGTTCTATGATATTTTTTGCTCAGATGCGTAGTTCTCGAGATATATCAAGATATTTAAAAGTTCCGAAGCCGCACCAACATAATAGAGATACAGAAACACCGTGGCCCCTTTCTTTGAGATAACTCTGCACTATTGCGAGCTGTAAATGCCACTTCCAGCTTAGCTGTGCAGAAGAAGAACAACAAGAAGAAGAAATATCTCGAAATATGTCCGTCAGGCCCCTTCCCTTGAGATAAATCTGCAAATATCTCGGAAACGAAGCGAGCTATGGCAAAATGTTAAGAGACCTCTTTTGTAGAGAATTAAGTTTCCTACTTTTTATGTTCTATGATATTTTTCGATCAGATGCGTAGTTCTCGAGATATATCAAGATATTTAAAAGTTCCGAAGCCGCACCAACATAATAGAGATACAGAAACACCGTGGCCCCTTTCTTTGAGATAACTCTGCACTATTGCGAGCTGCAAATGCCACTTCCAGCTTAGCTGTGCAGAAGAAGAACAACAAGAAGAAGAAATATGTGGAAATATGTCCGTCAGGCCCCTTCCCTTGAGATAAATCTGCAAATATCTCGGAAACGAAGCGAGCTATGGCAAAATGTTAAGAGACCTTTTTTGTAGAGAATTAAGTTTCCTACTTTTTATGTTCTATGATATTTTTTGATCAGATGCGTAGTTCTCGAGATATATCAAGATATTTAAAAGTTCCGAAGCCGCACCAACATAATAGAGATACAGAAACACGTGGCCCCTTTCTTTGAGATAACTCTGCACTATTGCGAGCTGCAAATGCCACTTCCAGCTTAGCTGTGCAGAAGAAGAACAACAAGAAGAAGAAATATCTCGAAATATGTCCGTCTGGCCCCTTCCCTTGAGATAAATCTGCAAATATCTCGGAAACGAAGAGAGCTATGGCAAAATGTTCGGAGACCTTTTTTGTAGAGAATTAAGTTTCCTACTTTTCATGTTCTATGATATTTTTTGATCAGATGCGTAGTTCTCGAGATATATCAAGATATTTAAAAGTTCCGAAGCCGCACCAACATAATAGAGATACAGAAACACCGTGGCCCCTTTCTTTGAGATAACTCTGCACTATTGCGAGCTGTAAATGCCACTTCCAGCTTAGCTGTGCAGAAGAAGAACAACAAGAAGAAGAAATATCTCGAAATATGTCCGTCAGGCCCCTTCCCTTGAGATATATCTGCAAATATCTCGGAAACGAAGCGAGCTATGGCAAAATGTTAAGAGACCTTTTTTGTAGAGAATTAAGTTTCCTACTTTTTATGTTCTATGATATTTTTTGATCGGATGCGTAGTTCTCGAGATATATCAAGATATTTAAAAGTTCCGAAGCCGCACCAACATAATAGAGATACAGAAACACCGTGGCCCCTGTCTTTGAGATAACTCTGCACTATTGCGAACTGCAAATGCCACTTCCAGCTTAGCTGTGCAGAAGAAGAACAACAAAAAGAAGAAATATCTCGAAATATGTCCGTCTGGCCCCTTCCCTTGAGATAAATCTGCAAATATCTCGGAAACAAAGCGAGCTATGGCAAAATGTTAAGAGACCTTTTTTGTAGAAAATTAGGATTCCTACTTTTTATGTTCTATGATATTTTTTGATCAGATGCGTAGTTCTCGAGATATATCAAGATATTTGAAAGTTCCGAAGCCGCACCAACATAATAGAGATACAGAAACACCGTGGCCCCTTTCTTTGAGATAACTCTGCACTATTGCGAGCTGCAAATGCCACTTCCAGCTTAGCTGTGCAGAAGAAGAACAACAAAAAGAAGAAATATCTCGAAATATGTCCGTCAGGCCCCTTCCCTTGAGATAAATCTGCAAATATCTCGGAAACGAAGCGAGCTATGGCAAAATGTTAAGAGACCTCTTTTGTAGAGAATTAAGTTTCCTACTTTTTATGTTCTATGATATTTTTCGATCAGATGCGTAGTTCTCGAGATATATCAAGATATTTAAAAGTTCCGAAGCCGCACCAACATAATAGAGATACAGAAACACCGTGGCCCCTTTCTTTGAGATAACTCTGCACTATTGCGAGCTGCAAATGCCACTTCCAGCTTAGCTGTGCAGAAGAAGAACAACAAAAAGAAGAAATATCTCGAAATATGTCCGTCAGGCCCCTTCCCTTGAGATAAATCTGCAAATATCTCGGAAACGAAGCGAGCTATGGCAAAATGTTAAGAGACCTCTTTTGTAGCGAATTAAGTTTCCTACTTTTTATGTTCTATGATATTTTTCGATCAGATGCGTAGTTCTCGAGATATATCAAGATATTTAAAAGTTCCGAAGCCGCACCAACATAATAGAGATACAGAAACACCGTGGCCCCTTTCTTTGAGATAACTCTGCACTATTGCAAGCTGCAAATGCCACTTCCAGCTTAGCTGTGCAGAAGAAGAACAACAAGAAGAAGAAATATCTGGAAATATGTCCGTCAGGCCCCTTCCCTTGAGATATATCTGCAAATATCTCGGAAACGAAGCGAGCTACGGCAAAATGTTAAGAGACCTTTTTTGTAGAGAATTATGTTCCCTACAATTTATGTTCTATGATATTTTTTGATCAGAAGCGTAGTTTTCGAGATATATCGAGATATTTAAAAGATCCGAAGCCGCACCAACATAATAGAGATACAGAAACACCGTGGCCCCTTTCTTTGAGATAACTCTGCACTAGTGCGAGCCGCAAATGCCGCTTCCAGCTTAGCTGTGCAGAAGAAGAACAACAAGAAGAAGAAATATCTCGAAATATGTCCGTCAGGCCCCTTCCCTCGAGATAAATCTGCAAATATCTCGGAAACGAAGCGAGCTATGGCAAAATGTTAAGAGACCTTTTTTGTAGAGAATTAAGTTTCCTACTTTTTATGTTCTATGATATTTTTTGATCGGATGCGTAGTTCTCGAGATATATCAAGATATTTAAAAGTTCCGAAGCCGCACCAACATAATAGAGATACAGAAACACCGTGGCCCCTGTCTTTGAGATAACTCTGCACTATTGCGAACTGCAAATGCCACTTCCAGCTTAGCTGTGCAGAAGAAGAACAACAAAAAGAAGAAATATCTCGAAATATGTCCGTCAGGCCCCTTCCCTTGAGATAAATCTGCAAATATCTCGGAAACAAAGCTAGCTACGGCAAAATGTTAAGAGACCTTTTTTGTAGAAAATTAGGATTCCTACTTTTTATGTTCTATGATATTTTTTGATCAGATGCGTAGTTCTCGAGATATATCAAGATATTTGAAAGTTCTGAAGCCAGACCAACATAATACAGATACAGAAACACCGTGGCCCCTTTCTTTGAGATAACTCTGCACTATTGCGAGCTGCAAATCCCACTTCCAGCTTAGCTGTGCAGAAGAAGAACAACAAAAAGAAGAAATATCTCGAAATATGTCCGTCAGGCCCCTTCCCTTGAGATAAATCTGCAAATATCTCGGAAACGAAGCGAGCTATGGCAAAATGTTAAGAGACCTCTTTTGTAGAGAATTAAGTTTCCTACTTTTTATGTTCTATGATATTTTTCGATCAGATGCGTAGTTCTCGAGATATATCAAGATATTTAAAAGTTCCGAAGCCGCACCAACATAATAGAGATACAGAAACACCGTGGCCCCTTTCTTTGAGATAACTCTGCACTATTGCGAGCTGCAAATGCCACTTCCAGCTTAGCTGTGCAGAAGAAGAACAACAAGAAGAAGAAATATCTCGAAATATGTCCGTCAGGCCCCTTCCCTTGAGATATATCTGCAAATATCTCGGAAACGAAGCGAGCTATGGCAAAATGTTAAGAGACCTTTTTTGTAGAGAATTAAGTTTCCTACTTTTTATGTTCTATGATATTTTTTGATCGGATGCGTAGTTCTCGAGATATATCAAGATATTTAAAAGTTCCGAAGCCGCACCAACATAATAGAGATACAGAAACACCGTGGCCCCTGTCTTTGAGATAACTCTGCACTATTGCGAACTGCAAATGCCACTTCCAGCTTAGCTGTGCAGAAGAAGAACAACAAGAAGAAGAAATATCTCGAAATATGTCCGTCAGGCCCCTTCCCTTGAGATAAATATGCAAATATCTCGGAAACGAAGCGAGCTATGGCAAAATGTTAAGCGACCTTTTTTGTAGAGAATTAAGTTTCCTACTTTTTATGTTCTATGATATTTTTTGATCAGATGCGTAGTTCTCGAGATATATCAAGATATTTAAAAGTTCCGAAGCCGCACCAACATAATAGAGATACAGAAACACCGTGGCCCCTTTCTTTGAGATAACTCTGCACTATTGCGAGCTGCAAATGCCACTTCCAGCTTAGCTGTGCAGAAGAAGAACAACAAGAAGAAGAAATATCTCGAAATATGTCCGTCAGGCCCCTTCCCTTGAGATATATCTGCAAATATCTCGGAAACGAAGAGAGCTACGGCAAAATGTTAAGAGATCTTTTTTGTAGAGAATTAAGTTTCCTACTTTTCATGTTCTATGATATTTTTTGCTCAGATGCGTAGTTCTCGAGATATATCAAGATATTTAAAAGTTCCGAAGCCGCACCAACATAATAGAGATACAGAAACACCGTGGCCCCTTTCTTTGAGATAACTCTGCACTATTGCGAGCTGTAAATGCCACTTCCAGCTTAGCTGTGCAGAAGAAGAACAACAAGAAGAAGAAATATCTCGAAATATGTCCGTCAGGCCCCTTCCCTTGAGATAAATCTGCAAATATCTCGGAAACGAAGCGAGCTATGGCAAAATGTTAAGAGACCTCTTTTGTAGAGAATTAAGTTTCCTACTTTTTATGTTCTATGATATTTTTCGATCAGATGCGTAGTTCTCGAGATATATCAAGATATTTAAAAGTTCCGAAGCCGCACCAACATAATAGAGATACAGAAACACCGTGGCCCCTTTCTTTGAGATAACTCTGCACTATTGCGAGCTGCAAATGCCACTTCCAGCTTAGCTGTGCAGAAGAAGAACAACAAGAAGAAGAAATATGTGGAAATATGTCCGTCAGGCCCCTTCCCTTGAGATAAATCTGCAAATATCTCGGAAACGAAGCGAGCTACGGCAAAATGTTAAGAGACCTTTTTTGTAGAGAATTATGTTTCGTACAATTTATGTTCTATGATATTTTTTGATCAGAAGCGTAGTTTTCGAGATATATCGAGATATTTAAAAGATCCGAAGCCGCACCAACATAATAGAGATACAGAAACACCGTGGCCCCTTTCTTTGAGATAACTCTGCACTATTGCAAGCTGCAAATGCCACTTCCAGCTTAGCTGTGCAGAAGAAGAACAACAAGAAGAAGAAATATCTGGAAATATGTCCGTCAGGCCCCTTCCCTTGAGATATATCTGCAAATATCTCGGAAACGAAGCGAGCTACGTCAAAATGTTAAGAGACCTTTTTTGTAGAGAATTATGTTCCCTACAATTTATGTTCTATGATATTTTTTGATCAGAAGCGTAGTTTTCGAGATATATCGAGATATTTAAAAGATCCGAAGCCGCACCAACATAATAGAGATACAGAAACACCGTGGCCCCTTTCTTTGAGATAACTCTGCACTAGTGCGAGCCGCAAATGCCGCTTCCAGCTTAGCTGTGCAGAAGAAGAACAACAAGAAGAAGAAATATCTCGAAATATGTCCGTCAGGCCCCTTCCCTCGAGATAAATCTGCAAATATCTCGGAAACGAAGCGAGCTATGGCAAAATGTTAAGAGACCTTTTTTGTAGAGAATTAAGTTTCCTACTTTTTATGTTCTATGATATTTTTTGATCGGATGCGTAGTTCTCGAGATATATCAAGATATTTAAAAGTTCCGAAGCCGCACCAACATAATAGAGATACAGAAACACCGTGGCCCCTGTCTTTGAGATAACTCTGCACTATTGCGAACTGCAAATGCCACTTCCAGCTTAGCTGTGCAGAAGAAGAACAACAAAAAGAAGAAATATCTCGAAATATGTCCGTCAGGCCCCTTCCCTTGAGATAAATCTGCAAATATCTCGGAAACAAAGCTAGCTACGGCAAAATGTTAAGAGACCTTTTTTGTAGAAAATTAGGATTCCTACTTTTTATGTTCTATGATATTTTTTGATCAGATGCGTAGTTCTCGAGATATATCAAGATATTTGAAAGTTCCGAAGCCGCACCAACATAATAGTGATACAGAAACACCGTGGCCCCTTTCTTTGAGATAACTCTGCACTATTGCGAGCTGCAAATCCCACTTCCAGCTTAGCTGTGCAGAAGAAGAACAACAAAAAGAAGAAATATCTCGAAATATGTCCGTCAGGCCCCTTCCCTTGAGATAAATCTGCAAATATCTCGGAAACGAAGCGAGCTATGGCAAAATATTAAGAGACCTCTTTTGTAGAGAATTAAGTTTCCTACTTTTTATGTTCTATGATATTTTTCGATCAGATGCGTAGTTCTCGAGATATATCAAGATATTTAAAAGTTCCGAAGCCGCACCAACATAATAGAGATACAGAAACACCGTGGCCCCTTTCTTTGAGATAACTCTGCACTATTGCGAGCTGCAAATGCCACTTCCAGCTTAGCTGTGCAGAAGAAGAACAACAAGAAGAAGAAATATCTAGAAATATGTCCGTCAGGCCCCTTCCCTTGAGATAAATCTGCAAATATCTCGGAAACGAAGCGAGCTACGGCAAAATGTTAAGAGACCTTTTTTGTAGATAATTATGTTTCCTACAATTTATGTTCTATGATATTTTTTGATCAGAAGCGTAGTTTTCGAGATATATCGAGATATTTAAAAGATCCGAAGCCGCACCAACATAATAGAGATACAGAAACACCGTGGCCCCTTTCTTTGAGATAACTCTGCACTATTGCGCGCTGCAAATGCCACTTCCAGCTTAGCTGTGCAGAAGAAGAACAACAAGAAGAAGAAATATCTCGAAATATGTCCGTCAGGCCCCTTCCCTTGAGATAAATCTGCAAATATCTCGGAAACCAAGCGAGCTATGGCAAAATGTTTAGAGACCTTATTTGTAGAGAATTAAGTTTCCTACTTTTTATGTTCTACGATATTTTTTGATCAGATGCGTAGTTCTCGAGATATATCAAGATATTTAAAAGTTCCGAAGCCGCACCAACATAATAGAGATACAGAAACACCGTGGCCCCTTTCTTTGAGATAACTCTGCACTATTGCGAGCTGCAAATGCCACTTCCAGCTTAGCTGTGCAGAAGAAGGACAACAAGAAGAAGAAATATCTCGAAATATGTCCGTCAGGCCCCTTCCCTTGAGATAAATCTGCAAATATCTCGGAAACGAAGCAAGCTATGGCAAAATGTTAAGAGACCTTTTTTGTAGAGAATTATGTTTCCTACTTTTCATGTTCTATGATATTTTTTGATCAGATGCGTAGTTCTCGAGATATATCAAGATATTTAAAAGCTCCGAAGCTGCACCAACATAATAGAGGTACAGAAACACCGTGGCCCCTTTCTTTGAGATAACTCTGCACTATTGCGAGCTGCAAATGCCACTTCCAGCTTAGCTGTGCAGAAGAAGAACAACAAGAATAAGAAATATTTCGAAATATGTCCGTCAGGCCCCTTCCCTTGAGATAAATCTGCAAATATCTCGGAAACGAAAAGAGCTACGGCAAAATGTTAAGAGACCTTTTTTGTAGAAAATTAGGTTTCCTACTTTTTATGTTCTATGATATTTTTTGATCAGATGCGTAGTTCTCGAGATATATCAAGATATTTAAAAGTTCCGAAGCCGCACCAACATAATAGAGATACAGAAACACCGTGGCCCCTCTCTTTGAGATAACTCTGCACGATTGCGAGCTGGAAATGCCACTTCCAGTTTAGCTGTGCAGAAGAAGAACAACAAGAAGAAGAAATATCTCGAAATATGTCCGTCAGGCCCCTTCCCTTGAGATAAATCTGCAAATATCTCGGAAACGAAGCGAGCTACGGCAAAATGTTAAGAGACCTTTTTTGTAGAAAATTAGGTTTCCTACTTTTTATGTTCTATGATATTTTTTGATCAGATGCGTAGTTCTCGAGATATATCAAGATATTTAAACGTTCCGAAGCCGCACCAACATAATAGAGATACAGAAACACCGTGGCCCCTTTCTTTGAAATAACTCTGCACTATTGCGAGCTGCAAATGCCACTTCCAGCTTAGCTGTGCAGAAGAGGAACAACAAGAAGAAGAAATATCTCGGAATATGTCCGTCAGGCCCCTTCCCTTGAGCTAAATCTGCAAATATCTCGGAAACGATGCCAGTTATGGGAAAATGATAAGAGACCTTTTTTGTAGAGAATTAAGTTTCCTACTTTTTATGTTCTATGATATTTTTTGATCAGATGCGTAGTTCTCGAGATATATCAAGATATTTAAAAGTTCCGAAGCCGCACCAACATAATAGAGATACAGAAACACCGTGGCCCCTTTCTTTGAGATAACTCTGCACTATTGCGCGCTGCAAATGCCACTTCCAGCTTAGCTGTGCAGAAGAAGAACAACAAGAAGAAGAAATATCTCGAAATATGTCCGTCAGGCCCCTTCCCTTGAGATAAATCTGCAAATATCTCGGAAACGAAGCGAGCTACGGAAAAATGTTAAGAGACCTTTTTTGTAGAAAATTAGGTTTCCTACTTTTTATGTTCTATGATATTTTTTGATCAGATGCGTAGTTCTCGAGATATATCAAGATATTTAAAAGTTCCGAAGCCGCACCAACATAATAGAGATACAGAAACACCGTGGCCCCTTTCTTTGCGATAACTCTGCACTATTGCGAGCTGCAAATGCCACTTCCAGCTTAGCTGTGCAGAAGAAGAACAACAAGAAGAAGAAATATCTCGAAATATGTCCGTCAGGCCCCTTCCCTTGAGCTAAATCTGCAAATATCTCGGAAACGATGCCAGCTATGGGAAAATGTTAAGAGACCTTTTTTGTAGAGAATTAAGTTTTCTACTTTTTATGTTTTATGATATTTCTTGATCAGATGCGTAGTTCTCGAGATATATCAAGATATTTAAAAGTTCCGAAGCCGCACCAACATAATAGAGATACAGAAACACCGTGGCCCCTTTCTTTGAGATAACTCTGCACTATTGCGAGCTGCAAATGCCACTTCCAGCTTAGCTGTGCAGAAGAAGAACAACAAGAATAAGAAATATTTCGAAATATGTCCGTCAGGCCCCTTCCCTTGAGATAAATCCGCAAATATCTCGGAAACGAAGCGAGCTATTGCAAAACGTTAAAAGACCTTTTGTGTAGAGAATTAAGTTTCCTACTTTTTATGTTCTATGATATTTTTTGATCAGATGCGTAGTTCTCGAGACATATCAAGATATTTAAAAGCTCCGAAGCTGCACCAACATAATAGAGGTACAGAAACACCGTGGCCCCTTTCTTTGAGATCACTCTGCACCATTGCGAGCTGCAAATGCCACTTCCAGCTTAGCTGTGCAGAAGAAGAACAACAAGAATAAGAAATATTTCGAAATATGTCCGTCAGGCCCCTTCCCTTGAGATAAATCTGCAAATATCTCGGAAACGAAGCGAGCTACGGCAAAATGTTAAGAGACCTTTTTTGTAGAAAATTAGGTTTCCTATTTTTTATGTTCTATGATATTTTTTGATCAGATGCGTAGTTCTCGAGATATATCAAGATATTTAAAAGTTCCGAAGCCGCACCAACATAATAGAGATACAGAAACACCGTGGCCCCTTTCTTTGCGATAACTCTGCACTATTGCGAGCTGCAAATGCCACTTCCAGCTTAGCTGTGCAGAAGAAGAACAACAAGAATAAGAAATGTTTCGAAATATGTCCGTCAGGCCCCTTCCCTTGAGATAAATCTGCAAATATCTCGGAAACGAAGCGAGCTACGGCAAAATGTTAAGAGACCTTTTTTGTAGAAAATTAGGTTTCCTATTTCTTATGTTCTACGATATTTTTTGATCAGATGCGTAGTTCTCGAGATATATCAAGATATTTAAAAGTTCCGAAGCCGCACCAACATAATAGAGATACAGAAACACCGTGGCCCCTTACTTTGCGATAACTCTGCACTATTGCGAGCTGCAAATGCCACTTCCAGCTTAGCTGTGCAGAAGAAGAACAACAAGAAGAAGAAATATCTGGAAATATGTCCGTCAGGCCCCTTCCCTTGAGATAAATCTGCAAATATCTCGGAAACGAAGCGAGCTACGGCAAAATGTTAAGAGACCTTTTTTGTAGAAAATTAGGATTCCTACTTTTTATGTTCTATGATATTTTTTGAACAGATGCGTAGTTCTCGAGATATATCAAGATATTTAAAAGTTCCGAAGCCGCACCAACATAATAGAGATACAGAAACACCGTGGCCCCTTTCTTTGAGATAACTCTGCACTATTGCGCGCTGCAAATGCCACTTCCAGCTTAGCTGTGCAGAAGAAGAACAACAAGAAAAAGAAATATCTCGAAATATGTCCGTCAGGCCCCTTCCCTTGAGATAAATCTGCAAATATCTCGGAAACGAAGCGAGCTATGGCAAAATGTTAAGAGACCTTTTTTGTAGAGAATTAAGTTTCCTACTTTCTATGTTCTATGATATTTTTTGATCAGATGCGTAGTTCTCGAGATATATCAAGATATTTAAAAGTTCCGAAGCCGCACCAACATAATAGAGATACAGAAACACCGTGGCCCCTTTCTTTGAGGTAACTCTGCACTATTGCGAGCTGCAAATGCCACTTCCAGCTTAGCTGTGCAGAAGAAGAACAACAAGAAGAAGAAATATCTCGAAATATGTCCGTCAGGCCCCTTCCCTTGAGATAAATCTGCAAATATCTCGGAAACCAAGCGAGCTATCGCAAAATGTTAAGAGACCTTATTTGTAGAGAATTAAGTTTCCTACTTTTTATGTTCTACGATATTTTTTGATCAGATGCGTAGTTCTCGAGATATATCAAGATATTTAAAAGTTCCGAAGCCGCACCAACATAATAGAGATACAGAAACACCGTGGCCCCTTTCTTTGAGATAACTCTGCACTATTGCGAGCTGCAAATGCCACTTCCAGCTTAGCTGTGCAGAAGAAGAACAACAAGAAGAAGAAATATCTGGAAATATGTCCGTCAGGCCCCTTCCCTTGAGATAAATCTGCAAATATCTCGGAAACGAAGCGAGCTACGGCAAAATGTTAAGAGACCTTTTTTGTAGAAAATTAGGATTCCTACTTTTTATGTTCTATGATATTTTTTGATCAGATGCGTAGTTCTCGAGATATATCCTGATATTTAAAAGTTCCGAAGCGGCACCAACATAATAGTGATACAGAAACACCGTGGCCCCTTTCTTTGAGGTAACTCTGCACTATTGCGAGCTGCAAATGCCACTTCCAGCTTAGCTGTGCAGAAGAAGAACAACAAGAAGAAGAAATATCTCGAAATATGTCCGTCAGGCCCCTTCCCTTGAGATAAATCTGCAAATATCTCGGAAACGAAGCGAGCTACGGCAAAATGTTAAGAGACCTTTTTTGTAGAAAATTAGGTTTCCTACTTTTTATGATCTATGATATTTTTTGATCAGATGCGTAGTTCTCGAGATATATCAAGATATTTAAAAGTTCCGAAGCCGCACCAACATAATAGAGATACAGAAACACCGTGGCCCCTTTCTTTGCGATAACTCTGCACTATTGCGAGCTGCAAATGCCACTTCCAGCTTAGCTGTGCAGAAGAAGAACAACAAGAAGAAGAAATATCTGGAAATATGTCCGTCAGGCCCCTTCCCTTGAGATAAATCTGCAAATATCTCGGAAACGAAGCGAGCTACGGCAAAATGTTAAGAGACCTTTTTTGTAGAAAATTAGGATTCCTACTTTTTATGTTCTATGATATTTTTTGAACAGATGCGTAGTTCTCGAGATATATCAAGATATTTAAAAGTTCCGAAGCCGCACCAACATAATAGAGATACAGAAACACCGTGGCCCCTTTCTTTGAGATAACTCTGCACTATTGCGCGCTGCAAATGCCACTTCCAGCTTAGCTGTGCAGAAGAAGAACAACAAGAAAAAGAAATATCTCGAAATATGTCCGTCAGGCCCCTTCCCTTGAGATAAATCTGCAAATATCTCGGAAACCAAGCGAGCTATCGCAAAATGTTAAGAGACCTTATTTGTAGAGAATTAAGTTTCCTACTTTTTATGTTCTACGATATTTTTTGATCAGATGCGTAGTTCTCGAGATATATCAAGATATTTAAAAGTTCCGAAGCCGCACCAACATAATAGAGATACAGAAACACCGTGGCCCCTTTCTTTGAGATAACTCTGCACTATTGCGAGCTGCAAATGCCACTTCCAGCTTAGCTGTGCAGAAGAAGAACAACAAGAAGAAGAAATATCTGGAAATATGTCCGTCAGGCCCCTTCCCTTGAGATAAATCTGCAAATATCTCGGAAACGAAGCGAGCTACGGCAAAATGTTAAGAGACCTTTTTTGTAGAAAATTAGGATTCCTACTTTTTATGTTCTATGATATTTTTTGATCAGATGCGTAGTTCTCGAGATATATCAAGATATTTAAAAGTTCCGAAGCCGCACCAACATAATAGAGATACAGAAACACCGTGGCCCCTTTCTTCGAGATAACTCTGCACTAGTGCGAGCCGCAAATGCCACTTCCAGCTTAGCTGTGCAGAAGAAGAACGACAAGAAGAAGAAATATCTCGAAATATGTCCGTCAGGCCCCTTCCCTTGAGATAAATCTGCAAATATCTCGGAAACGAAGCGAGCTATGGCAAAATGTTAAGAGACCTTTTTTGTAGAGAATTAAGTTTCCTACTTTTTATGTTCTATGGTATTTTTTGATCAGATGCGTAGTTCTCGAGATATATCAAGATATTTAAAAGTTCCGAAGCCGCACCAACATAATAGAGATACAGAAACACCGTGGCCCCTTTCTTTGAGATAACTCTGCACTATTGCGAGCTGCAAATGCCACTTCCAGCTTAGCTGTGCAGAAGAAGAACAACAAGAAGAAGAAATATCTGGAAATATGTCCGTCAGGCCCCTTCCCTTGAGATAAATCTGCAAATATCTCGGAAACGAAGCGAGCTACGGCAAAATGTTAAGAGACCTTTTTTGTAGAAAATTAGGATTCCTACTTTTTATGTTCTATGATATTTTTTGAACAGATGCGTAGTTCTCGAGATATATCAAGATATTTAAAAGTTCCGAAGCCGCACCAACATAATAGAGATACAGAAACACCGTGGCCCCTTTCTTTGAGATAACTCTGCACTATTGCGCGCTGCAAATGCCACTTCCAGCTTAGCTGTGCAGAAGAAGAACAACAAGAAGAAGAAATATCTCGAAATATGTCCGTCAGGCCCCTTCCCTTGAGATAAATCTGCAAATATCTCGGAAACGAAGCGAGCTATGGCAAAATGTTAAGAGACCTTTTTTGTAGAGACTTAAGTTTCCTACTTTTTATGTTCTATGATATTTTCTGATCAGATGCGTAGTTCTCGAGATATATCAAGATATTTAAAAGTTCCGAAGCCGCACCAACATAATAGAGATACAGAAACACCGTGGCCCCTTTCTTTGAGATAACTCTTCACTACTGCGAGCTGCAAATGCCACTTCCAGCTTAGCTGTGCAGAAGAAGAACAACAAGAAGAAGAAATATCTGGAAATATGTCCGTCAGGCCCCTTCCCTTGAGATAAATCTGCAAATATCTCGGAAACGAAGCGAGCTACGGCAAAATGTTAAGAGACCTTTTTTGTAGAAAATTAGGATTCCTACTTTTTATGTTCTATGATATTTTTTGAACAGATGCGTAGTTCTCGAGATATATCAAGATATTTAAAAGTTCCGAAGCCGCACCAACATAATAGAGATACAGAAACACCGTGGCCCCTTTCTTTGAGATAACTCTGCACTATTGCGCGCTGCAAATGCCACTTCCAGCTTAGCTGTGCAGAAGAAGAACAACAAGAAGAAGAAATATCTCGAAATATGTCCGTCAGGCCCCTTCCCTTGAGATAAATCTGCAAATATCTCGGAAACGAAGCGAGCTATGGCAAAATGTTTAGAGACCTTATTTGTAGAGAATTAAGTTTCCTACTTTTTATGTTCTACGATATTTTTTGATCAGATGCGTAGTTCTCGAGATATATCAAGATATTTAAAAGTTCCGAAGCCGCACCAACATAATAGAGATACAGAAACACCGTGGCCCCTTTCTTTGAGATAACTCTGCACTATTGCGAGCTGCAAATGCCACTTCCAGCTTAGCTGTGCAGAAGAAGAACAACAAGAAGAAGAAATATCTCGAAATATGTCCGTCAGGCCCCTTCCCTTGAGATAAATCTGCAAATATCTCGGAAACGAAGCGAGCTATGGCAAAATGTTAAGAGACCTTTTTTGTAGAAAATTAGGATTCCTACTTTTTATGTTCTATGATATTTTTTGAACAGATGCGTAGTTCTCGAGATATATCAAGATATTTAAAAGTTCCGAAGCCGCACCAACATAATAGAGATACAGAAACACCGTGGCCCCTTTCTTTGAGATAACTCTGCACTATTGCGCGCTGCAAATGCCACTTCCAGCTTAGCTGTGCAGAAGAAGAACAACAAGAAGAAGAAATATCTCGAAATATGTCCGTCAGGCCCCTTCCCTTGAGATAAATCTGCAAATATCTCGGAAACGAAGCGAGCTATGGCAAAATGTTAAGAGACCTTTTTTGTAGAGACTTAAGTTTCCTACTTTTTATGTTCTATGATATTTTCTGATCAGATGCGTAGTTCTCGAGATATATCAAGATATTTAAAAGTTCCGAAGCCGCACCAACATAATAGAGATACAGAAACACCGTGGCCCCTTTCTTTGAGATAACTCTTCACTACTGCGAGCTGCAAATGCCACTTCCAGCTTAGCTGTGCAGAAGAAGAACAACAAGAAGAAGAAATATCTGGAAATATGTCCGTCAGGCCCCTTCCCTTGAGATAAATCTGCAAATATCTCGGAAACGAAGCGAGCTACGGCAAAATGTTAAGAGACCTTTTTTGTAGAAAATTAGGATTCCTACTTTTTATGTTCTATGATATTTTTTGAACAGATGCGTAGTTCTCGAGATATATCAAGATATTTAAAAGTTCCGAAGCCGCACCAACATAATAGAGATACAGAAACACCGTGGCCCCTTTCTTTGAGATAACTCTGCACTATTGCGCGCTGCAAATGCCACTTCCAGCTTAGCTGTGCAGAAGAAGAACAACAAGAAGAAGAAATATCTCGAAATATGTCCGTCAGGCCCCTTCCCTTGAGATAAATCTGCAAATATCTCGGAAACGAAGCGAGCTATGGCAAAATGTTAAGAGACCTTTTCTGTAGAGACTTAAGTTTCCTACTTTTTATGTTCTATGATATTTTCTGATCAGATGCGTAGTTCTCGAGATATATCAAGATATTTAAAAGTTCCGAAGCCGCACCAACATAATAGAGATACAGAAACACCGTGGCCCCTTTCTTTGAGATAACTCTTCACTACTGCGAGCTGCAAATGCCACTTCCAGCTTAGCTGTGCAGAAGAAGAACAACAAGAAGAAGGAATATCTCGAAATATGTCCGTCAGGCCCCTTCCCTTGAGATATATCTGCAAATATCTCGAAAACGAAGCGAGCTATGGCAAAATGTTAAGAGACCTTTTTTGTAGAGAATTAAGTTTCCTACTTTTTATGTTCTATGATATTTTTTGATCAGATGCGTAGTTCTCGAGATATATCAAGATATTTAAAAGTTCCGAAGCCGCACCAACATAATAGAGATACAGAAACACCGTGGCCCCTTTCTTCGAGATAACTCTGCACTAGTGCGAGCCGCAAATGCCACTTCCAGCTTAGCTGTGCAGAAGAAGAACGACAAGAAGAAGAAATATCTCGAAATATGTCCGTCAGGCCCCTTCCCTTGAGATAAATCTGCAAATATCTCGGAAACGAAGCGAGCTATGGCAAAATGTTAAGAGACCTTTTTTGTAGAGAATTAAGTTTCCTACTTTTTATGTTCTATGGTATTTTTTGATCAGATGCGTAGTTCTCGAGATATATCAAGATATTTAAAAGTTCCGAAGCCGCACCAACATAATAGAGATACAGAAACACCGTGGCCCCTTTCTTTGAGATAACTCTGCACTATTGCGAGCTGCAAATGCCACTTCCAGCTTAGCTGTGCAGAAGAAGAACAACAAGAAGAAGAAATATCTGGAAATATGTCCGTCAGGCCCCTTCCCTTGAGATAAATCTGCAAATATCTCGGAAACGAAGCGAGCTACGGCAAAATGTTAAGAGACCTTTTTTGTAGAAAATTAGGATTCCTACTTTTTATGTTCTATGATATTTTTTGAACAGATGCGTAGTTCTCGAGATATATCAAGATATTTAAAAGTTCCGAAGCCGCACCAACATAATAGAGATACAGAAACACCGTGGCCCCTTTCTTTGAGATAACTCTGCACTATTGCGCGCTGCAAATGCCACTTCCAGCTTAGCTGTGCAGAAGAAGAACAACAAGAAGAAGAAATATCTCGAAATATGTCCGTCAGGCCCCTTCCCTTGAGATAAATCTGCAAATATCTCGGAAACGAAGCGAGCTATGGCAAAATGTTAAGAGACCTTTTTTGTAGAGACTTAAGTTTCCTACTTTTTATGTTCTATGATATTTTCTGATCAGATGCGTAGTTCTCGAGATATATCAAGATATTTAAAAGTTCCGAAGCCGCACCAACATAATAGAGATACAGAAACACCGTGGCCCCTTTCTTTGAGATAACTCTTCACTACTGCGAGCTGCAAATGCCACTTCCAGCTTAGCTGTGCAGAAGAAGAACAACAAGAAGAAGAAATATCTGGAAATATGTCCGTCAGGCCCCTTCCCTTGAGATAAATCTGCAAATATCTCGGAAACGAAGCGAGCTACGGCAAAATGTTAAGAGACCTTTTTTGTAGAAAATTAGGATTCCTACTTTTTATGTTCTATGATATTTTTTGAACAGATGCGTAGTTCTCGAGATATATCAAGATATTTAAAAGTTCCGAAGCCGCACCAACATAATAGAGATACAGAAACACCGTGGCCCCTTTCTTTGAGATAACTCTGCACTATTGCGCGCTGCAAATGCCACTTCCAGCTTAGCTGTGCAGAAGAAGAACAACAAGAAGAAGAAATATCTCGAAATATGTCCGTCAGGCCCCTTCCCTTGAGATAAATCTGCAAATATCTCGGAAACGAAGCGAGCTATGGCAAAATGTTAAGAGACCTTTTTTGTAGAGACTTAAGTTTCCTACTTTTTATGTTCTATGATATTTTCTGATCAGATGCGTAGTTCTCGAGATAAATCAAGATATTTAAAAGTTCCGAAGCCGCACCAACATAATAGAGATACAGAAACACCGTGGCCCCTTTCTTTGAGATAACTCTTCACTACTGCGAGCTGCAAATGCCACTTCCAGCTTAGCTGTGCAGAAGAAGAACAACAAGAAGAAGAAATATCTCGAAATATGTCCGTCAGGCCCCTTCCCTTGAGATAAATCTGCAAATATCTCGGAAACGAAGCGAGCTATGGCAAAATGTTAAGAGACCATTTTTGTAGAGAATTAAGTTTCCTACTTTTTATGTTCTATGATATTTTTTGATCAGATGCGTAGTTCTCGAGATATATCCTGATATTTAAAAGTTCCGAAGCGGCACCAACATAATAGAGATACAGAAACACCGTGGCCCCTTTCTTTGAGGTAACTCTGCACTATTGCGAGCTGCAAATGCCACTTCCAGCTTAGCTGTGCAGAAGAAGAACAACAAGAAGAAGGAATATCTCGAAATATGTCCGTCAGGCCCCTTCCCTTGAGATAAATCTGCAAATATCTCGGAAACCAAGCGAGCTATGGCAAAATGTTTAGAGACCTTATTTGTAGAGAATTAAGTTTCCTACTTTTTATGTTCTACGATATTTTTTGATCAGATGCGTAGTTCTCGAGATATATCAAGATATTTAAAAGTTCCGAAGCCGCACCAACATAATAGAGATACAGAAACACCGTGGCCCCTTTCTTTGAGATAACTCTGCACTATTGCGAGCTGCAAATGCCACTTCCAGCTTAGCTGTGCAGAAGAAGAACAACAAGAAGAAGAAATATCTCGAAATATGTCCGTCAGGCCCCTTCCCTTGAGATAAATCTGCAAATATCTCGGAAACGAAGCGAGCTATGGCAAAATGTTAAGAGACCTTTTTTGTAGAAAATTAGGATTCCTACTTTTTATGTTCTATGATATTTTTTGAACAGATGCGTAGTTCTCGAGATATATCAAGATATTTAAAAGTTCCGAAGCCGCACCAACATAATAGAGATACAGAAACACCGTGGCCCCTTTCTTTGAGATAACTCTGCACTATTGCGCGCTGCAAATGCCACTTCCAGCTTAGCTGTGCAGAAGAAGAACAACAAGAAGAAGAAATATCTCGAAATATGTCCGTCAGGCCCCTTCCCTTGAGATAAATCTGCAAATATCTCGGAAACGAAGCGAGCTATGGCAAAATGTTAAGAGACCTTTTTTGTAGAGACTTAAGTTTCCTACTTTTTATGTTCTATGATATTTTCTGATCAGATGCGTAGTTCTCGAGATATATCAAGATATTTAAAAGTTCCGAAGCCGCACCAACATAATAGAGATACAGAAACACCGTGGCCCCTTTCTTTGAGATAACTCTTCACTACTGCGAGCTGCAAATGCCACTTCCAGCTTAGCTGTGCAGAAGAAGAACAACAAGAAGAAGAAATATCTGGAAATATGTCCGTCAGGCCCCTTCCCTTGAGATAAATCTGCAAATATCTCGGAAACGAAGCGAGCTACGGCAAAATGTTAAGAGACCTTTTTTGTAGAAAATTAGGATTCCTACTTTTTATGTTCTATGATATTTTTTGAACAGATGCGTAGTTCTCGAGATATATCAAGATATTTAAAAGTTCCGAAGCCGCACCAACATAATAGAGATACAGAAACACCGTGGCCCCTTTCTTTGAGATAACTCTGCACTATTGCGCGCTGCAAATGCCACTTCCAGCTTAGCTGTGCAGAAGAAGAACAACAAGAAGAAGAAATATCTCGAAATATGTCCGTCAGGCCCCTTCCCTTGAGATAAATCTGCAAATATCTCGGAAACGAAGCGAGCTATGGCAAAATGTTAAGAGACCTTTTCTGTAGAGACTTAAGTTTCCTACTTTTTATGTTCTATGATATTTTCTGATCAGATGCGTAGTTCTCGAGATATATCAAGATATTTAAAAGTTCCGAAGCCGCACCAACATAATAGAGATACAGAAACACCGTGGCCCCTTTCTTTGAGATAACTCTTCACTACTGCGAGCTGCAAATGCCACTTCCAGCTTAGCTGTGCAGAAGAAGAACAACAAGAAGAAGGAATATCTCGAAATATGTCCGTCAGGCCCCTTCCCTTGAGATAAATCTGCAAATATCTCGGAAACCAAGCGAGCTATGGCAAAATGTTTAGAGACCTTATTTGTAGAGAATTAAGTTTCCTACTTTTTATGTTCTACGATATTTTTTGATCAGATGCGTAGTTCTCGAGATATATCAAGATATTTAAAAGTTCCGAAGCCGCACCAACATAATAGAGATACAGAAACACCGTGGCCCCTTTCTTTGAGATAACTCTGCACTATTGCGAGCTGCAAATGCCACTTCCAGCTTAGCTGTGCAGAAGAAGAACAACAAGAAGAAGAAATATCTCGAAATATGTCCGTCAGGCCCCTTCCCTTGAGATAAATCTGCAAATATCTCGGAAACGAAGCGAGCTATGGCAAAATGTTAAGAGACCTTTTTTGTAGAGAATTAAGTTTCCTACTTTTTATGTTCTATGATATTTTTCGATCAGAGGCGTAGTTCTCGAGATATATCAAGATATTTAAAAGTTCCGAAGCCGCACCAACATAATAGAGATACAGAAACACCGTGGCCCCTCTCTTTGAGATAACTCTGCACGATTGCGAGCTGGAAATGCCACTTCCAGTTTAGCTGTGCAGAAGAAGAACAACAAGAAGAAAAAATATCTCGAAATATGTCCGTCAGGCCCCTTCCCTTGAGATAAATCTGCAAATATCTCGGAAACGAAGCGAGCTACGGCAAAATGTTAAGAGACCTTTTTTGTAGAAAATTAGGTTTCCTACTTTTTATGTTCTATGATATTTTTTGATCAGATGCGTAGTTCTCGAGATATATCAAGATATTTAAACGTTCCGAAGCCGCACCAACATAATAGAGATACAGAAACACCGTGGCCCCTTTCTTTGAGATAACTCTGCACTATTGCGAGCTGCAAATGCCACTTCCAGCTTAGCTGTGCAGAAGAAGAACAACAAGAAGAAGAAATATCTCGAAATATGTCCGTCAGGACCCTTCCCTTGAGATAAATCTGCAAATATCTTGGAAACGAAGCGAGCTATTGCAAAACGTTAAAAGACCTTTTTTGTAGAGAATTAAGTTTCCTACTTTTTATGTTCTATGATATTTTTTGATCAGATGCGTAGTTCTCGAGATATATCAAGATATTTAAAAGTTCCGAAGCCGCACCAACATAATAGAGATACAGAAACACCGTGGCCCGTTTCTTTGAGATAACTCTGCACTATTGCGCGCTGCAAATGCCACTTCCAGCTTAGCTGTGCAGAAGAAGAACAACAAGAAGAAGAAATATTTCGAAATATGTCCGTCAGGCCCCTTCCCTTGAGATAAATCTGCAAATATCTCGGAAACGAAGCGAGCTACGGCAAAATGTTAAGAGACCTTTTTTGTAGAAAATTAGGTTTCCTACTTTTTATGTTCTATGATATTTTTTGATCAGATGCGTAGTTCTCGAGATATATCAAGATATTTAAAAGCTCCGAAGCTGCAGCAACATAATAGAGGTACAGAAACACCGTGGCCCCTTTCTTTGAGATAACTCTGCACTATTGCGAGCTGTAAATGCCACTTCCAGCTTAGCTGTGCAGAAGAAGAACAACAAGAAGAAGAAATATCTCGAAATATGTCCGTCAGGCCCCTTCCCTTGAGATAAATCTGCAAATATCTCGGAAACGAAGCGAGCTACGGCAAAATGTTAAGAGACCTTTTTTGTAGAGAATTAAGTTTCCTACTTTTTATGTTCTATGATATTTTTCGATCAGAGGCGTAGTTCTCGAGATATATCAAGATATTTAAAAGTTCCGAAGCCGCACCAACATAATAGATACAGAAACACCGTGGCCCCTCTCTTTGAGATAACTCTGCACTATTGCGCGCTGCAAATGCCACTTCCAGCTTAGCTGTGCAGAAGAAGAACAACAAGAAGAAGAAATATCTCGAAATATGTCCGTCAGGCCCCTTCCCTTGAGATAAATCTGCAAATATCTCGGAAACGAAGCGAGCTATGGCAAAATGTTAACAGACCTTTTTTGTAGAGAATTAAGTTTCCTACTTTTTATGTTCTATGATATTTTTCGATCAGAGGCGTATTTCTCGAGATATATCAAGATATTTAAAAGTTCCGAAGCCGCACCAACATAATAGAGATACAGAAACACCGTGGCCCCTTTCTTTGAGATAACTCTGCACGATTGCGAGCTGGAAATGCCACTTCCAGTTTAGCTGTGCAGAAGAAGAACAACAAGAAGAAGAAATATCTCGAAATATGTCCATCAGGACCCTTCCATTGAGATAAATCTGCAAATATCTCGGAAACGAAGCGAGCTATGGCAAAATGTTAAGAGACCTTTTTTGTAGAGAATTGTGTTTCCTACAATTTATGTTCTATGATATTTTTTGATCAGAAGCGTAGTTTTCGAGATATATCGAGATATTTAAAAGTTCCGAAGCCGCACCAACATAATAGAGATACAGAAACACCGTGGCCCCTTTCTTTGGGATAACTCTGCACTATTGCGAGCTGGAAATGCCACTTCCAGTTTAGCTGTGCAGAAGAAGAACAACAAGAAGAAGAAATATCTCGAAATATGTCCGTCAGGACCCTTCCCTTGAGATAAATCTGCAAATATCTCCGAAACGAAGCGAGCTATTGCAAAACGTTAAGAGACCTTTTTTGTAGAGAATTAAGTTTCCTACTTTTTATGTTCTATGATATTTTTTGATCAGATGCGTAGTTCTCGAGATATATCAAGATATTTAAAAGCTCCGAAGCTGCACCAACATAATAGAGGTACAGAGACACCGTGGCCCCTTTCTTTGAGATAACTCTGCACTATTGCGGGCTGCAAATGCCACTTCCAGCTTAGCTGTGCAGAAGAAGAACAACAAGAATAAGAAATATTTCGAAATATGTCCGTCAGGCCCCTTCCCTTGAGATAAATCTGCAAATATCTCGGAAACGAAGCGAGCTACGGCAAAATGTTAAGAGACCTTTTTTGTAGAAAATTAGGTTTCCTACTTTTTATGTTCTATGATATTTTTTGATCAGATGCGTAGTTCTCGAGATATATCAAGATATTTAAAAGTTCCGAAGCCGCACCAACATAATAGAGATACAGAAACACCGTGGCCCCTTTCTTTGCGATAACTCTGCACTATTGCGAGCTGCAAATGCCACTTCCAGCTTAGCTGTGCAGAAGAAGAACAACAAGAAGAAGAAATATCTCGAAATATGTCCATCAGGACCCTTCCCTTGAGATAAATCTGCAAATATCTCGGAAACGAAGCGAGCTATTGCAAAACGTTAAGAGACCTTATTTGTAGAGAATTAAGTATCCTACTTTTTATGTTCTATGATATTTTTTGATCAGATGCGTAGTTCTCGAGATATATCAAGATATTTAAAAGTTCCGAAGCCGCACCAACATAATAGAGATACAGAAACACCGTAGCCCCTTTCTTTGCGATAACTCTGCACTATTGCGAGCTGCAAATGCCACTTCCAGCTTAGCTGTGCAGAAGAAGAACAACAAGAAGAAGAAATATCTCGAAATATGTCCGTCAGGCCCCTTCCCTTGAGATAAATCTGCAAATATCTCGGAAACGAAGCGAGCTATGGCAAAATGTTAAGAGACCTTTTTTGTAGAGAATTATGTTTCCTACAATTTATGTTCTATGATATTTTTTGATCAGAAGCGTAGTTTTCGAGATATATCGAGATATTTAAAAGTTCCGAAGCCGCACCAACATAATAGAGATACAGAAACACCGTGGCCCCTTTCTTTGGGATAACTCTGCACTATTGCGAGCTGGAAATGCCACTTCCAGTTTAGCTGTGCAGAAGAAGAACAACAAGAAGATGAAATATCCCGAAATATGTCCGTCAGGACCCTTCCCTTGAGATAAATCTGCAAATATCTCGGAAACGAAGCGAGCTATTGCAAAACGTTAAGAGACCTTTTTTGTAGAGAATTAAGTTTCCTACTTTTTATGTTCTATGATATTTTTTGATCAGATGCGTAGTTCTCGAGATATATCAAGATATTTAAAAGCTCCGAAGCTGCACCAACATAATAGAGGTACAGAGACACCGTGGCCCCTTTCTTTGAGATAACTCTGCACTATTGCGGGCTGCAAATGCCACTTCCAGCTTAGCTGTGCAGAAGAAGAACAACAAGAATAAGAAATATTTCGAAATATGTCCGTCAGGCCCCTTCCCTTGAGATAAATCTGCAAATATCTCGGAAACGAAGCGAGCTACGGCAAAATGTTAAGAGACCTTTTTTGTAGAAAATTAGGTTTCCTACTTTTTATGTTCTAAATGCCACTTCCAGCTTAGCTGTGCAGAAGAAGAACAACAAGAAGAAGAAATATCTCGAAATATGTCCGTCAGGCCCCTTCCCTGGAGATAAATCTGCAAATATCTCGGAAACGAAGCGAGCTACGGCAAAATGTTAAGAGACCTTTTTTGTAGAAAATTAGGATTCCTACTTTTTATGTTCTATGATATTTTTTGAACAGATGCGTAGTTCTCGAGATATATCAAGATATTTAAAAGTTCCGAAGCCGCACCAACATAATAGAGATACAGAAACACCGTGGCCCCTTCCTTTGAGATAACTCTGCACTATTGCGCGCTGCAAATGCCACTTCCAGCTTAGCTGTGCAGAAGAAGAACAACAAGAAGAAGAAATATCTCGAAATATGTCCGTCAGGCCCCTTCCCTTGAGATAAATCTGCAAATATCTCGGAAACGAAGCGAGCTATGGCAAAATGTTAAGAGACCTTTTTTGTAGAGAATTAGGTTTCCTACTTTTTATGTTCTATCATATTTTTTGATCAGATGCGTAGTTCTCGAGATATATCAAGATATTTAAAAGTTCCGAAGCCGCACCAACATAATAGAGATACAGAAACACCGTGGCCCCTTTCTTTGCGATAACTCTGCACTATTGCGAGCTGCAAATGCCACTTCCAGCTTAGCTGTGCAGAAGAAGAACAACAAGAAGAAGAAATATCTCGAAATATGTCCGTCAGGCCCCTTCCCTTGAGATAAATCTGCAAATATCTCGGAAACGAAGCGAGCTATGGCAAAATGTTAAGAGACCTTTTTTGTAGACAATTATGTTTCCTACAATTTACGTTCTCTGATATTTTTTGATCAGAAGCGTAGTTTTCGAGATATATCGAGATATTTAAAAGTTCCGAAGCCGCACCAACATAATAGAGATACAGAAACACCGTGGCCCCTTTCTTTGAGATAACTCTGCACTATTGCGACCTGCAAATGCCACTTCCAGCTTAGCTGTGCAGAAGAGGAACAACAAGAAGAAGAAATATCTCGGAATATGTCCGTCAGGCCCCTTCCCTTGAGCTAAATCTGCAAATATCTCGGAAACGATGCCAGCTATGGGAAAATGTTAAGAGACCTTTTTTGTAGAGAATTAAGTTTCCTACTTTTTATGTTCTATGATATTTTTTGATCAGATGCGTAGTTCTCGAGATATATCAAGATATTTAAAAGCTCCGAAGCTGCACCAACATAATAGAGGTACAGAAACACCGTGGCCCCTTTCTTTGAGATAACTCTGCACTATTGCGAGCTGTAAATGCCACTTCCAGCTTAGCTGTGCAGAAGAAGAACAACAAGAATAAGCAATATTTCGAAATATGTCCGTCAGGCCCCTTCCCTTGAGATAAATCTGCAAATATCTCGGAAACGAAGCGAGCTACGGCAAAATGTTAAGAGACCTTTTTTGTAGAAAATTAGGTTTCCTACTTTTTATGTTCTATGATATTTTTTGATCAGATGCGTAGTTCTCGAGATATATCAAGATATTTAAAGGTTCCGAAGCCGCACCAACATAATAGAGATACAGAAACACCGTGGCCCCTTTCTTTGCGATAACTCTGCACTATTGCGAGCTGCAAATGCCACTTCCAGCTTAGCTGTGCAGAAGAAGAACAACAAGAAGAAGAAATATCTCGAAATATGTCCATCAGGACCCTTCCATTGAGATAAATCTGCAAATATCTCGGAAACGAAGCGAGCTATGGCAAAATGTTAAGAGACATTTTTTGTAGAGAATTATGTTTCCTACAATTTATGTTCTATGATATTTTTTGATCAGAAGCGTAGTTTTCGAGATATATCGAGATATTTAAAAGTTCCGAAGCCGCACCAACATAATAGAGATACAGAAACACCGTGGCCCCTTTCTTTGGGATAACTCTGCACTATTGCGAGCTGGAAATGCCACTTCCAGTTTAGCTGTGCAGAAGAAGAACAACAAGAAGAAGAAATATCTCGAAATATGTCCGTCAGGACCCTTCCCTTGAGATAAATCTGCAAATATCTCGGAAACGAAGCGAGCTATTGCAAAACGTTAAGAGACCTTTTTTGTAGAGAATTATGCTTTCTACAATTTATGTTCTATGATATTTTTTGATCAGAAGCGTAGTTTTCGAGATATATCGAGATATTTAAAAGTTCCGAAGCCGCACCAACATAATAGAGATACAGAAACACCGTGGCCCCTTTCTTTGAGATAACTCTGCACTATTGCGAGCTGCAAATGCCACTTCCAGCTTAGCTGTGCAGAAGAAGAACAACAAGAAGAAGAAATATCACGAAATATGTCCGTTAGGCCCCTTCCCCTGAGATAAATCTGCAAATATCTCGGAAACGAAGCGAGCTATGGCAAAATGTTAAGAGACCTTTTTTGTAGCGAATTAAGTTTCCTACTTTTTATGTTCTATGATATTTTTTGAACAGATGCGTAGTTCTCGAGATATATCAAGATATTTAAAAGTTCCGAAGCCGCACCAACATAATAGAGATACAGAAACACCGTGGCCCCTTTCTTTGAGATAACTCTGCACTATTGCGAGCTGCAAATGCCACTTCCAGCTTAGCTGTGCAGAAGAAGAACAACAAGAAGAAGAAATATCTGGAAATATGTCCGTCAGGCCCCTTCCCTTGAGATAAATCTGCAAATATCTCGGAAACGAAGCGAGCTACGGCAAAATGTTAAGAGACCTTTTTTGTAGAAAATTAGGTTTCCTACTTTTTATGTTCTATGATATTTTTTGATCAGATGCGTAGTTCTCGAGATATATCAAGATATTTAAAAGTTCCGAAGCCGCACCAACATAATAGAGATACAGAAACACCGTGGCCCCTTTCTTTGCGATAACTCTGCACTATTGCGAGCTGCAAATGCCACTTCCAGCTTAGCTGTGCAGAAGAAGAACAACAAGAAGAAGAAATATCTCGAAATATGTCCATCAGGACCCTTCCCTTGAGATAAATCTGCAAATATCTCGGAAACGAAGCGAGCTATTGCAAAACGTTAAGAGACCTTTTTTGTAGAGAATTAAGTATCCTACTTTTTATGTTCTATGATATTTTTTGATCAGATGCGTAGTTCTCGAGATATATCAAGATATTTAAAAGTTCCGAAGCCGCACCAACATAATAGAGATACAGAAACACCGTAGCCCCTTTCTTTGCGATAACTCTGCACTACTGCGAGCTGCAAATGCCACTTCCAGCTTAGCTGTGCAGAAGAAGAACAACAAGAAGAAGAAATATCTCGAAATATGTCCGTCAGGCCCCTTCCCTTGAGATAAATCTGCAAATATCTCGGAAACGAAGCGAGCTATGGCAAAATGTTAAGAGACCTTTTTTGTAGAGAATTATGTTTCCTACAATTTATGTTCTATGATATTTTTTGATCAGAAGCGTAGTTTTCGAGATATATCGAGATATTTAAAAGTTCCGAAGCCGCACCAACATAATAGAGATACAGAAACACCGTGGCCCCTTTCTTTGGGATAACTCTGCACTATTGCGAGCTGGAAATGCCACTTCCAGTTTAGCTGTGCAGAAGAAGAACAACAAGAAGAAGAAATATCTCGAAATATGTCCGTCAGGACCCTTCCCTTGAGATAAATCTGCAAATATCTCGGAAACGAAGCGAGCTATTGCAAAACGTTAAGAGACCTTTTTTGTAGAGAATTAAGTTTCCTACTTTTTATGTTCTATGATATTTTTTGATCAGATGCGTAGTTCTCGAGATATATCAAGATATTTAAAAGCTCCGAAGCTGCACCAACATAATAGAGGTACAGAGACACCGTGGCCCCTTTCTTTGAGATAACTCTGCACTATTGCGGGCTGCAAATGCCACTTCCAGCTTAGCTGTGCAGAAGAAGAACAACAAGAATAAGAAATATTTCGAAATATGTCCGTCAGGCCCCTTCCATGGAGATAAATCTGCAAATATCTCGGAAACGAAGCGAGCTACGGCAAAATGTTAAGAGACCTTTTTTGTAGAAAATTAGGTTTCCTACTTTTTATGTTCTATGATATTTTTTGATCAGATGCGTAGTTCTCGAGATATATCAAGATATGTAAAAGTTCCGAAGCCGCACCAACATAATAGAGATACAGAAACACCGTGGCCCCTTTCTTTGCGATAACTCTGCACTATTGCGAGCTGCAAATGCCACTTCCAGCTTAGCTGTGCAGAAGAAGAACAACAAGAAGAAGAAATATCTCGAAATATGTCCATCAGGACCCTTCCCTTGAGATAAATCTGCAAATATCTCGGAAACGAAGCGAGCTATGGCAAAATGTTAAGAGACCTTTTTTGTAGAGAATTATGTTTCCTACAATTTATGTTCTATGATATTTTTTGATCAGAAGCGTAGTTTTCGAGATATATCGAGATATTTAAAAGTGCCGAAGCCGCACCAACATAATAGAGATACAGAAACACCGTGGCCCCTTTCTTTGGGATAACTCTGCACTATTGCGAGCTGAAAATGCCACTTCCAGTTTAGCTGTGCAGAAGAAGAACAACAAGAAGAAGAAATATCTCGAAATATGTCCGTCAGGACCCTTCCCTTGAGATAAATCTGCAAATATCTCGGAAACGAAGCGAGCTATTGCAAAACGTTAAGAGACCTTTTTTGTAGAGAATTAAGTTTCCTACTTTTTATCTTCTATGATATTTTTTGATCAGATGCGTAGTTCTCGAGATATATCAAGATATTTAAAAGCTCCGAAGCTGCACCAACATAATAGAGGTACAGAAACACCGTGGCCCCTTTCTTTGAGATAACTCTGCACTAGTGCGAGCTGCAAATGCCACTTCCAGCTTAGCTGTGCAGAAGAAGAACAACAAGAAGAAGAAATATCTCGAAATATGTCCGTCAGGCCCCTTCCCTTGAGATAAATCTGCAAATATCTCGGAAACGAAGCGAGCTATGGCAAAATGTTAAGAGACCTTTCTTGTAGAGAATTAAGTTTCCTACCTTTTATGTAGTATGATATTTTTTTATCAGATGCGTAGTTCTCGAGATATATCAAGATATTTAAAAGTTCCGAAGCCGCACCAACATAATAGAGATACAGAAACACCGTGGCCCCTTTCTTTGAGATAACTCTGCACTATTGCGAGCTGTAAATGCCACTTCCAGCTTAGCTGTGCAGAAGAAGAACAACAAGAAGAAGAAATATCTCGAAATATGTCCGTCAGGCCCCTTCCCTTGAGATATATCTGCAAATATCTCGGAAACGAAGCGAGCTATGGCAAAATGTTAAGAGACCTTTTTTGTAGAGAATTATGTTTCCTACAATTTATGTTCTACGATATTTTTTGGTCAGAAGCGTAGTTTTCGAGATATATCGAGATATTTAAAAGTTCCGAAGCCGCACCAACATAATAGATATACAGAAACACCGTGGCCCCTTTCTTTGAGATAACTCTGCACTAGTGCGAGCTGCAAATGCCACTTCCAGCTTAGCTGTGCAGAAGAAGAACAACAAGAAGAAGAAATATCTCGAAATATGTCCGTCAGGCCCCTTCCCTTGAGATAAATCTGCAAATATCTCGGAAACGAAGCGAGCTATGGCAAAATCTTAAGAGACCTTTTTTGTAGAGAATTAAGTTTCCTACTTTTTATGTTCTATGGTATTTTTTGATCCGATGCGTAGTTCTCGAGATATATCAAGATATTTAAAAGTTCCGAAGCCGCACCAACATAATAGAGATACAGAAACACCGTGGCCCCTTTCTTTGAGATAACTCTGCACTATTGCGAGCTGCAAATGCCACTTCCAGCTTAGCTGTGCAGAAGAAGAACAACAAGAAGAAGAAATATCTCGAAATATGTCCGTCAGGCCCCTTCCCTTGAGATAAATCTGCAAATATCTCGGAAACGAAGCGAGCTATGGCAAAATGTTTAGAGACCTTTCTTGTAGAGAATTAAGTTTCCTACTTTTTATGTAGTATGATATTTTTTGATCAGATGCGTAGTTCTCGAGATATATCAAGATATTTAAAAGTTCCGAAGCCGCACCAACATAATAGAGATACAGAAACACCGTGGCCCCTTTCTTTGAGATAACTCTGCACTATTGCGCGCTGCAAATGCCACTTCCAGCTTAGCTGGGCAGAAGAAGAACAACAAGAAGAAGAAATATCTCGAAATATGTCCGTCAGGCCCCTTCCCTTGAGATAAATCTGCAAATATCTCGGAAACGAAGCGAGCTATGGCAAAATGTTAAGAGACCTTTTTTGTAGAGAATTAAGTTTCCTACTTTTTATGTTCTATGATATTTTTCGATCAGAAGCGTAGTTCTCGAGATATATCAAGATATTTAAAAGTTCCGAAGCCGCACCAACATAATAGAGATACAGAAACACCGTGGGCCCTTTCTTTGAGATAACTCTGCACTATTGCGAGCTGTAAATGCCACTTCCAGCTTAGCTGTGCAGAAGAAGAACAACAAGAAGAAGAAATATCTCGAAATATGTCCGTCAGGCCCCTTCCCTTGAGATATATCTGCAAATATCTCGGAAACGAAGCGAGCTATGGCAAAATGTTAAGAGACCTTTTTTGTAGAGAATTAAGTTTCCTACTTTTTATGTTCTATGATATTTTTTGATCAGATGCGTAGTTCTCGAGATATATCAAGATATTTAAAAGCTCCGAAGCTGCACCAACATAATAGAGGTACAGAGACACCGTGGCCCCTTTCTTTGAGATAACTCTGCACTATTGCGGGCTGCAAATGCCACTTCCAGCTTAGCTGTGCAGAAGAAGAACAACAAGAATAAGAAATATTTCGAAATATGTCCGTCAGGCCCCTTCCCTTGAGATAAATCTGCAAATATCTCGGAAACGAAGCGAGCTACGGCAAAATGTTAAGAGACCTTTTTTGTAGAAAATTAGGTTTCCTACTTTTTATGTTCTATGATATTTTTTGATCAGATGCGTAGTTCTCGAGATATATCAAGATATTTAAAAGTTCCGAAGCCGCACCAACATAATAGAGATACAGAAACACCGTGGCCCCTTTCTTTGCGATAACTCTGCACTATTGCGAGCTGCAAATGCCACTTCCAGCTTAGCTGTGCAGAAGAAGAACAACAAGAAGAAGAAATATCTCGAAATATGTCCATCAGGACCCTTCCCTTGAGATAAATCTGCAAATATCTCGGAAACGAAGCGAGCTATTGCAAAACGTTAAGAGACCTTTTTTGTAGAGAATTAAGTATCCTACTTTTTATGTTCTATGATATTTTTTGATCAGATGCGTAGTTCTCGAGATATATCAAGATATTTAAAAGTTCCGAAGCCGCACCAACATAATAGAGATACAGAAACACCGTAGCCCCTTTCTTTGCGATAACTCTGCACTACTGCGAGCTGCAAATGCCACTTCCAGCTTAGCTGTGCAGAAGAAGAACAACAAGAAGAAGAAATATCTCGAAATATGTCCGTCAGGCCCCTTCCCTTGAGATAAATCTGCAAATATCTCGGAAACGAAGCGAGCTATGGCAAAATGTTAAGAGACCTTTTTTGTAGAGAATTATGTTTCCTACAATTTATGTTCTATGATATTTTTTGATCAGAAGCGTAGTTTTCGAGATATATCGAGATATTTAAAAGTTCCGAAGCCGCACCAACATAATAGAGATACAGAAACACCGTGGCCCCTTTCTTTGGGATAACTCTGCACTATTGCGAGCTGGAAATGCCACTTCCAGTTTAGCTGTGCAGAAGAAGAACAACAAGAAGAAGAAATATCTCGAAATATGTCCGTCAGGACCCTTCCCTTGAGATAAATCTGCAAATATCTCGGAAACGAAGCGAGCTATTGCAAAACGTTAAGAGACCTTTTTTGTAGAGAATTAAGTTTCCTACTTTTTATGTTCTATGATATTTTTTGATCAGATGCGTAGTTCTCGAGATATATCAAGATATTTAAAAGCTCCGAAGCTGCACCAACATAATAGAGGTACAGAGACACCGTGGCCCCTTTCTTTGAGATAACTCTGCACTATTGCGGGCTGCAAATGCCACTTCCAGCTTAGCTGTGCAGAAGAAGAACAACAAGAATAAGAAATATTTCGAAATATGTCCGTCAGGCCCCTTCCATGGAGATAAATCTGCAAATATCTCGGAAACGAAGCGAGCTACGGCAAAATGTTAAGAGACCTTTTTTGTAGAAAATTAGGTTTCCTACTTTTTATGTTCTATGATATTTTTTGATCAGATGCGTAGTTCTCGAGATATATCAAGATATTTAAAAGTTCCGAAGCCGCACCAACATAATAGAGATACAGAAACACCGTGGCCCCTTTCTTTGCGATAACTCTGCACTATTGCGAGCTGCAAATGCCACTTCCAGCTTAGCTGTGCAGAAGAAGAACAACAAGAAGATGAAATATCTCGAAATATGTCCATCAGGACCCTTCCCTTGAGATAAATCTGCAAATATCTCGGAAACGAAGCGAGCTATGGCAAAATGTTAAGAGACCTTTTTTGTAGAGAATTATGTTTCCTACAATTTATGTTCTATGATATTTTTTGATCAGAAGCGTAGTTTTCGAGATATATCGAGATATTTAAAAGTGCCGAAGCCGCACCAACATAATAGAGATACAGAAACACCGTGGCCCCTTTCTTTGGGATAACTCTGCACTATTGCGAGCTGAAAATGCCACTTCCAGTTTAGCTGTGCAGAAGAAGAACAACAAGAAGAAGAAATATCTCGAAATATGTCCGTCAGGACCCTTCCCTTGAGATAAATCTGCAAATATCTCGGAAACGAAGCGAGCTATTGCAAAACGTTAAGAGACCTTTTTTGTAGAGAATTAAGTTTCCTACTTTTTATCTTCTATGATATTTTTTGATCAGATGCGTAGTTCTCGAGATATATCAAGATATTTAAAAGCTCCGAAGCTGCACCAACATAATAGAGGTACAGAAACACCGTGGCCCCTTTCTTTGAGATAACTCTGCACTAGTGCGAGCTGCAAATGCCACTTCCAGCTTAGCTGTGCAGAAGAAGAACAACAAGAAGAAGAAATATCTCGAAATATGTCCGTCAGGCCCCTTCCCTTGAGATAAATCTGCAAATATCTCGGAAACGAAGCGAGCTATGGCAAAATGTTAAGAGACCTTTCTTGTAGAGAATTAAGTTTCCTACCTTTTATGTAGTATGATATTTTTTGATCAGATGCGTAGTTCTCGAGATATATCAAGATATTTAAAAGTTCCGAAGCCGCACCAACATAATAGAGATACAGAAACACCGTGGCCCCTTTCTTTGAGATAACTCTGCACTATTGCGAGCTGTAAATGCCACTTCCAGCTTAGCTGTGCAGAAGAAGAACAACAAGAAGAAGAAATATCTCGAAATATGTCCGTCAGGCCCCTTCCCTTGAGATATATCTGCAAATATCTCGGAAACGAAGCGAGCTATGGCAAAATGTTAAGAGACCTTTTTTGTAGAGAATTATGTTTCCTACAATTTATGTTCTACGATATTTTTTGGTCAGAAGCGTAGTTTTCGAGATATATCGAGATATTTAAAAGTTCCGAAGCCGCACCAACATAATAGATATACAGAAACACCGTGGCCCCTTTCTTTGAGATAACTCTGCACTAGTGCGAGCTGCAAATGCCACTTCCAGCTTAGCTGTGCAGAAGAAGAACAACAAGAAGAAGAAATATCTCGAAATATGTCCGTCAGGCCCCTTCCCTTGAGATAAATCTGCAAATATCTCGGAAACGAAGCGAGCTATGGCAAAATCTTAAGAGACCTTTTTTGTAGAGAATTAAGTTTCCTACTTTTTATGTTCTATGGTATTTTTTGATCCGATGCGTAGTTCTCGAGATATATCAAGATATTTAAAAGTTCCGAAGCCGCACCAACATAATAGAGATACAGAAACACCGTGGCCCCTTTCTTTGAGATAACTCTGCACTATTGCGAGCTGCAAATGCCACTTCCAGCTTAGCTGTGCAGAAGAAGAACAACAAGAAGAAGAAATATCTCGAAATATGTCCGTCAGGCCCCTTCCCTTGAGATAAATCTGCAAATATCTCGGAAACGAAGCGAGCTATGGCAAAATGTTTAGAGACCTTTCTTGTAGAGAATTAAGTTTCCTACTTTTTATGTAGTATGATATTTTTTGATCAGATGCGTAGTTCTCGAGATATATCAAGATATTTAAAAGTTCCGAAGCCGCACCAACATAATAGAGATACAGAAACACCGTGGCCCCTTTCTTTGAGATAACTCTGCACTATTGCGCGCTGCAAATGCCACTTCCAGCTTAGCTGGGCAGAAGAAGAACAACAAGAAGAAGAAATATCTCGAAATATGTCCGTCAGGCCCCTTCCCTTGAGATAAATCTGCAAATATCTCGGAAACGAAGCGAGCTATGGCAAAATGTTAAGAGACCTTTTTTGTAGAGAATTAAGTTTCCTACTTTTTATGTTCTATGATATTTTTCGATCAGAAGCGTAGTTCTCGAGATATATCAAGATATTTAAAAGTTCCGAAGCCGCACCAACATAATAGAGATACAGAAACACCGTGGGCCCTTTCTTTGAGATAACTCTGCACTATTGCGAGCTGTAAATGCCACTTCCAGCTTAGCTGTGCAGAAGAAGAACAACAAGAAGAAGAAATATCTCGAAATATGTCCGTCAGGCCCCTTCCCTTGAGATATATCTGCAAATATCTCGGAAACGAAGCGAGCTATGGCAAAATGTTAAGAGACCTTTTTTGTAGAGAATTATGCTTCCTACAATTTATGTTCTATGATATTTTTTGATCAGAAGCGTAGTTTTCGAGATATATCGAGATATTTAAAAGTTCCGAAGCCGCACCAACATAATAGAGATACAGAAACACCGTGGCCCCTTTCGTTGAGATAACTCTGCACTAGTGCGAGCCGCAAATGCCACTTCCAGCTTAGCTGTGCAGAAGAAGAACAACAAGAAGAAGAAATATCTCGAAATATGTCCGTCAGGCCCCTTCCCTTGAGATAAATCTGCAAATATCGCGGAAACGAAGCGAGCTATGGCAAAATGTTAAGAGACCTTTTTTGTAGAGAATTAAGTTTCCTACTTTTTATGTTCTATGATATTTTTTGATCAGAAGCGTAGTTTTCGAGATATATCGAGATATTTAAAAGTTCCGAAGCCGCACCAACATAATAGAGATACAGAAACACCGTGGCCCCTTTCGTTGAGATAACTCTGCACTAGTGCGAGCCGCAAATGCCACTTCCAGCTTAGCTGTGCAGAAGAAGAACAACAAGAAGAAGAAATATCTCGAAATATGTCCGTCAGGCCCCTTCCCTTGAGATAAATCTGCAAATATCTCGGAAACGAAGCGAGCTATGGCAAAATGTTAAGAGACCTTTTTTGTAGAGAATTAAGTTTCCTACTTTTTATGTTCTATGATATTTTTTGATCAGATGCGTAGTTCTCGAGATATATCAAGATATTTAAAAGTTCCGAAGCCGCACCAACATAATAGAGATACAGAAACACCGTGGCCCCTTTCTTTGAGATAACTCTGCACTATTGCGAGCTGCAAATGCCACTTCCAGCTTAGCTGTGCAGAGGAAGAACAACAAGAAGAAGAAATATCTCGAAATATGTCCGTCAGGCCAGTTCCTTTGAGCTGAATCTGCAAATATCTCGGAAACGAAGCGAGCTATGGCAAAATGTTAAGAGACGTTTTTTGTAGAGAATTATGTTTCCTACAATTTATGTTCTATGATATTTTTTGATCAGAAGCGTAGTTTTCGAGATATATCGAGATATTTAAAAGTTCCGAAGCCGCACCAACATAATAGGGATACAGAAACACCGTGGCCCCTTCCTTTGAGATAACTCTGCACTAGTGCGAGCCGCAAATGTCACTTCCAGCTTAGCTGTGCAGAAGAAGAACAACAAGAAGAAGAAATATCTCGAAATATGTCCGTCAGGCCCCTTCCCTTGAGATAAATCTGCAAATATCTCGGAAACGAAGCGAGCTATGGCAAAATGTTAAGAGACATTTTTTGTAGATAATTAAGTTTCCTACTTTTTATGTTCTATGATATTTTTCGATCAGAGGCGTAGTTCTCGAGATATATCAAGATATTTAAAAGTTCCGAAGCCGCACCAACATAATAGAGATACAGAAACACCGTGGCCCCTTTCTTTGAGATAACTCTGCACTATTGCGAGCTGTAAATGCCACTTCCAGCTTAGCTGTGCAGAAGAAGAACAACAAGAAGAAGAAATATCTCGAAATATGTCCGTCAGGCCACTTCCCTTGAGATAAATCTGCAAATATCTCGGAAACAAAGCGAGCTATGGCAAAATGTTTAGAGACGTTTTTTGTAGAGAATTATGTTTCCTACAATTTATGTACTATGATATTTTTTGATCAGAAGCGTAGTTTTCGAGATATATCGAGATATTTAAAAGTTCCGAAGCCGCACCAACATAATAGAGATACAGAAACACCGTGGCCCCTTTCTTTGAGATAACTCTGCACTAGTGCGAGCCGCACATGCCACTTCCAGCTTAGCTGTGCAGAAGAAGAACAACAAGAAGAAGTATCTCGAAATATGTCCGACAGGCCCCTTCCCTTGAGATAAATCTGCAAATATCTCGGAAACGAAGCGAGCTATGGCGAAATGTTAAGAGACCTTTTTTGTAGAGAATTAAGTTTCCTACTTTTTATCTTCTATGATATTTTTTGATCAGATGCGTAGTTCTCGAGATAGATCAAGATACTTAAAAGTTCCGAAGTCGCACCAACATAATAGAGATACAGAAACACCGTCGCCCCTCTCTTTGAGATAACTCTGCACTATTGCGAGCTGCAAATGCCACTTCCAGCATAGCTGTGCAGAAGAAGAACAACAAGAAGAAGAAATATCTCGAAATATGTCCGTCAGGCCCCTTCCCTGGAGATAAATCTGCAAATATCTCGGAAACGAAGCGAGCTATGGCAAAATGTTTAGAGACCTTTCTTGTAGAGAATTAAGTTTCCTACTTTTTATGTAGTATGATATTTTTTGATCAGATGCGTAGTTCTCGAGATATATCAAGATATTTAAAAGTTCCGAAGCCGCACCAACATAATAGAGATACAGAAACACCGTGGCCCCTTTCTTTGAGATAACTCTGCACTATTGCGCGCTGCAAATGCCACTTCCAGCTTAGCTGTGCAGAAGAAGAACAACAAGAAGAAGAAATATCTCGAAATATGTCCGTCAGGCCCCTTCCCTTGAGATAAATCTGCAAATATCTCGGAAACCAAGCGAGCTATGGCAAAATGTTAAGAGACCTTTTTTGTAGATAATTAAGTTTCCTACTTTTTATGTTCTATGATATTTTTCGATCAGAGGCGTAGTTCTCGAGATATATCAAGATATTTAAAAGTTCCGAAGCCGCACCAACATAATAGAGATACAGAAACACCGTGGCCCCTTTCTTTGAGATAACTCTGCACGATTGCGAGCTGCAAATGCCACTTCCAGCTTAGCTGTGCAGAGGAAGAACAACAAGAAGAAGAAATATCTCGAAATATGTCCGTCAGGCCAGTTCCTTTGAGCTGAATCTGCAAATATCTCGGAAACGAAGCGAGCTATGGCAAAATGTTAAGAGACGTTTTTTGTAGAGAATTATGTTTCCTACAATCTATGTTCTATGATATTTTTTGATCAGAAGCGTAGTTTTCGAGATATATCGAGATATTTAAAAGTTCCGAAGCCGCACCAACATAATAGAGATACAGAAACACCGTGGCCCCTTTCTTTGAGATAACTCTGCACTATTGCGAGCTGCAAATGCCACTTCCAGCTTAGCTGTGCAGAGGAAGAACAACAAGAAGAAGAAATATCTCGAAATATGTCCGTCAGGCCAGTTCCTTTGAGCTGAATCGGCAAATATCTCGGAAACGAAGCGAGCTATGGCAAAATGTTAAGAGACGTTTTTTGTAGAGAATTATGTTTCCTACAATTTATGTTCTATGATATTTTTTGATCAGAAGCGTAGTTTTCGAGATATATCGAGATATTTAAAAGTTCCGAAGCCGCACCAACAAAATAGGGATACAGAAACACCGTGGCCCCTTCCTTTGAGATAACTCTGCACTAGTGCGAGCCGCAAATGCCACTTCCAGCTTAGCTGTGCAGAAGAAGAACAACAAGAAGAAGAAATATCTCGAAATATGTCCGTCAGGCCCCTTCCCTTGAGATAAATCTGCAAATATCTCGGAAACGAAGCGAGCTATGGCAAAATGTTAAGAGACCTTTTTTGTAGATAATTAAGTTTCCTACTTTTTATGTTCTATGATATTTTTCGATCAGAGGCGTAGTTCTCGAGATATATCAAGATATTTAAAAGTTCCGAAGCCGCACCAACATAATAGAGATACAGAAACACCGTGGCCCCTTTCTTTGAGATAACTCTGCACTATTGCGAGCTGTAAATGCCACTTCCAGCTTAGCTGTGCAGAAGAAGAACAACAAGAAGAAGAAATATCTCGAAATATGTCCGTTAGGCCCCTTCCCTTGAGATAAATCTGCAAATATCTCGGAAACGAAGCGAGCTATGGCAAAATGTTTAGAGACCTTTCTTGTAGAGAATTAAGTTTCCTACTTTTTATGTAGTATGATATTTTTTGATCAGAAGCGTAGTTTTCGAGATATATCGAGATATTTAAAAGTTCCGAAGCCGCACCAACATAATAGGGATACAGAAACACCGTGGCCCCTTTCTTTGAGATAACTCTGCACTAGTGCGAGCCGCAAATGCCACTTCCAGCTTAGCTGTGCAGAAGAAGAACAACAAGAAGAAGAAATATCTCGAAATATGTCCGTCAGGCCACTTCCCTTGAGATAAATCTGCAAATATCTCGGAAACAAAGCGAGCTATGGCAAAATGTTTAGACACGTTTTTTGTAGAGAATTATGTTTCCTACAATTTATGTTCTATGATATTTTTTGATCAGAAGCGTAGTTTTCGAGATATATCGAGATATTTAAAAGTTCCGAAGCCGCACCAACATAATAGAGATACAGAAACACCGTGGCCCCTTTCTTTGAGATAACTCTGCACTAGTGCGAGCCGCAAATGCCACTTCCAGCTTAGCTGTGCAGAAGAAGAACAACAAGAAGAAGAAATATCTCGAAATATGTCCGTCAGGCCCCTTCCCTGGAGATAAATCTGCACATATCTCGGAAACGAAGCGAGCTATGGCAAAATGTTTAGAGACCTTTCTTGTAGAGAATTAAGTTTCCTACTTTTTATGTAGTATGATATTTTTTGATCAGATGCGTAGTTCTCGAGATATATCAAGATATTTAAAAGTTCCGAAGCCGCACCAACATAATAGAGATACAGAAACACCGTGGCCCCTTTCTTTGAGATAACTGTGCACTATTGCGCGCTGCAAATGCCACTTCCAGCTTAGCTGTGCAGAAGAAGAACAACAAGAAGAAGAAATATCTCGAAATATGTCCGTCAGGCCCCTTCCCTTGAGATAAATCTGCAAATATCTCGGAAACCAAGCGAGCTATGGCAAAATGTTAAGACACCTTTTTTGTAGATAATTAAGTTTCCTACTTTTTATGTTCTATGATATTTTTCGATCAGAGGCGTAGTTCTCGAGATATATCAAGATATTTAAAAGTTCCGAAGCCGCACCAACATAATAGAGATACAGAAACACCGTGGCCCCTTTCTTTGAGATAACTCTGCACGATTGCGAGCTGGAAATGCCACTTCCAGTTTAGCTGTGCAGAAGAAGAACAACAAGAAGAAGAAATATCTCGAAATATGTACATCAGGACCCTTCCCTTGAGATAAATCTGCAAATATCTCGGAAACGAAGCGAGCTATGGCAAAATGTTAAGAGACCTTTTTTGTAGAGAATTATGTTTCCTACAATTTATGTTCTATGATATTTTTTGATCAGAAGCGTAGTTTTCGAGATATATCGAGATATTTAAAAGTTCCGAAGCCGCACCAACATAATAGAGATACAGAAACACCGTGGCCCCTTTCTTTGGGATAACTCTGCACTATTGCGAGCTGCAAATGCCACTTCCAGCTTAGCTGTGCAGAAGAAGAACAACAAGAAGAAGAAATATCTCGAAATATGTCCGTCAGGCCACTTCCCTTGAGATAAATCTGCAAATATCTCGGAAACCAAGCGAGCTATGGCAAAATGTTAAGAGACCTTTTTTGTAGAGAATTAAGTTTCCTACTTTTTATGTTCGATGATATTTTTTGATCAGATGCGTAGTTCTCGAGATATATCAAGATATTTAAATGTTCCGAAGCCGCACCAACATAATAGAGATACAGAAACACCGTGGCCCCTTTCTTTGAGATAACTCTGCACTATTGCGAGCTGTAAATGCCACTTCCAGCTTAGCTGTGCAGAAGAAGAAGAACAAGAAGAAGAAATATCTCGAAATATGTCCGTCAGGCCCCTTCCCTTGAGATAAATATGCAAATATCTCGGAAACGAAGCGAGCTATGGCAAAATGTTAAGAAACCTTTTTTGTAGAGAATTAAGTTTCCTATTTTTTATGTTCTATGATATTTTTTGATCAAATGCGTAGTTCTCGAGATATATCAAGATATTTAAAAGTTCCGAAGCCGCACCATCATAATAGAGATACAGAAACACCGTGGCCCCTTTCTTTGAGATAACTCTGCACTATTGCGAGCTGCAAATGCCACTTCCAGCTTAGCTGTGCAGAGGAAGAACAACAAGAAGAAGAAATATCTCGAAATATGTCCGTCAGGCCAGTTCCTTTGAGCTGAATCTGCAAACATCTCGGAAACGAAGCGAGCTATGGCAAAATGTTAAGAGACGTTTTTTGTAGAGAATTATGTTTCCTACAATTTATGTCCTATGATATTTTTTGATCAGAAGCGTAGTTTTCGAGATATATCGAGATACTTAAAAGTTCCGAAGCCGCACCAACATAATAGAGATACAGAAACACCGTGGCCCCTTTCTTTGAGATAACTGTGCACTAGTGCGAGCCGCAAATGCCACCTCCAGCTTAGCTGTGCAGAAGAAGAACAACAAGAAGAAGAAATATCTCGAAATATGTCCGTCAGGCCCCTTCCCTTGAGATAAATCTGCAAATATCTCGGAAACGAAGCGAGCTATGGCAAAATGTTAAGAGACCTTTTTTGTAGAGAATTATGTTTCCTACTTTTTATGTTCTATGATATTTTTTGATCAGACGCGTAGTTTTCGAGATATATCGAGATATTTAAAAGTTCCGAAGCCGCACCAACATAATAGAGATACAGAAACACCGTGGCCCCTTTCTTTGAGATAACTCTGCACTAGTGCGAGCCGCAAATGCCACTTCCAGCCTAGCTGTGCAGAAGAAGAACACCAAGAAGAAGAAATATCTCGAAATATGTCCGTCAGGCCCCTTCCCTTGAAATAAATATGCAAATATCTCGGAAACGAAGCGAGCTATGGCAAAATGTTAAGAGACCTTTTTTGTAGAGAATTAAGTTTCCTACTTTTTATGTTCTATGATATTTTTTGATCAGACGCGTAGTTTTCGAGATATATCGAGATATTTAAAAGTTCCGAAGCCGCACCAACATAATAGAGATACAGAAACACCGTGGCCCCTTTCTTTGAGATAACTCTGCACTAGTGAGAGCCGCAAATGCCACTTCCAGCTTAGCTGTGCAGAAGAAGAACAACAAGAAGAAGAAATATCTCGAAATATGTCCGTCAGACCCCTTCCCTTGAGATGAATCTGCAAATATCTTGGAAACGAAGCGAGCTATGGCAAAATGTTAAGAGACCTTTTTTGTAGAGAATAATGTTTCCTACAATTTACGTTCTATGATATTTTTTGATCAGAAGCGTAGTTTTCGAGATATATCGAGATATTTAAAAGTTCCGAAGCTGCACCAACATAATAGAGGTACAGAAACACCGTGGCCTCTTTCTTTGAGATAACTCTGCACTATTGCGAGCTGCAAATGCCACTTCCAGCTTAGCTGTGCAGAAGAAGAACAACAAGAAGAAGAAATATCTCGAAATATGTCCATCAGGACCCTTCCCTTGAGATAAATCTGCAAATATCTCGGAAACGAAGCGAGCTATTGCAAAACGTTAAGAGACCTTTTTTGTAGAGAATTAAGTATCCTACTTTTTATGTTCTATGATATTTTTTGATCAGATGCGTAGTTCTCGAGATATATCAAGATATTTAAAAGTTCCGAAGCCGCACCAACATAATAGAGATACAGAAACACCGTAGCCCCTTTCTTTGCGATAACTCTGCACTACTGCGAGCTGCAAATGCCACTTCCAGCTTAGCTGTGCAGAAGAAGAACAACAAGAAGAAGAAATATCTCGAAATATGTCCGTCAGGCCCCTTCCCTTGAGATAAATCTGCAAATATCTCGGAAACGAAGCGAGCTATGGCAAAATGTTAAGAGACCTTTTTTGTAGAGAATTATGTTTCCTACAATTTACGTTCTATGATATTTTTTGATCAGATGCGTAGTTCTCGAGATATATCAAGATATTTAAAAGTTCCGAAGCCGCACCAACATAATAGAGATACAGAAACACCGTGGCCCCTTTCTTTGAGATAACTCTGCACTATTGCGAGCTGTAAATGCCACTTCCAGCTTAGCTGTGCAGAAGAAGAACAACAAGAAGAAGAAATATCTCGAAATATGTCCGTCAGGCCCCTTCCCTTGAGATATATCTGCAAATATCTCTGAAACGAAGCGAGCTATGGCAAAATGTTAAGAGACCTTTTTTGTAGAGAATTATGTTTCCTACAATTTATGTTCTATGATATTTTTTGATCAGAAGCGTAGTTTTCGAGATATATCGAGATATTTAAAAGTTCCGAAGCCGCACCAACATAATAGTGCTACAGAAACACCGTGGCCCCTTTCTTTGAGATAACTCTGCACTATTGCGAGCTGCAAATGCCACTTCCAGCTTAGCTGTGCAGAGGAAGAACAACAAGAAGAAGAAATATCTCGAAATATGTCCGTCAGGCCAGTTCCTTTGAGCTGAATCTGCAAATATCTCGGAAACGAAGCGAGCTATGGCAAAATGTTAAGAGACGTTTTTTGTAGAGAATTATGTTTCCTACAATTTATGTTCTATGATATTTTTTGATCAGAAGCGTAGTTTTCGAGATATATCAAGATATTTAAAAGTTCCGAAGCCGCACCAACATAATAGAGATACAGAAACACCGTCGCCCCTTTCTTTGAGATAACTCTGCACTATTGCGAGCTGCAAATGCCATTCCAGCTTAGCTGTGCAGAGGAAGAACAACAAGAAGAAGAAATATCTCGAAATATGTCCGTCAGGCCCCTTCCCTTGAGATAAATCTGCAAATATCTCGGAAACGAAGCGAGCTATGGCAAAATGTTAAGAGACCTTTTTTGTAGAGAATTAAGTTTCCTACTTTTTATGTTCTATGATATTTTTTGATCAGATGCGCAGTTCTCGAGATATATCAAGATATTTAAAAGTTCCGAAGCCGCACCAACATAATGGAGATACAGAAACACCGTGGCCCCTTTCTTTGAGATAACTCTGCACTAGTGCGAGCCGCAAATGCCACTTCCAGCTTAGCTGTGCAGAAGAAGAACAACAAGAAGAAGAAATATCTCGAAATATGTCCGTCAGGCCCCTTCCCTTGAGATAAATCTGCAAATATCTCGGAAACGAAGCGAGCTATGGCAAAATGTTAAGAGACCTTTTTTGTAGAGAATTAAGTTTCCTACTTTTTATGTTCTATGATATTTTTTGATCAGATGCGTAGTTCTCGAGATATATCAAGATATTTAAAAGTTCCGAAGCCGCACCAACATAATAGAGATACAGAAACACCGTGGCTCCTTTCTTTGAGATAACTCTGCACTATTGCGAGCTGGAAATGCCACTTCCAGTTTAGCTGTGCAGAAGAAGAACAACAAGAAGAAGAAATATCTCGAAATATGTCCGTTAGGCCCCTTCCCTTGAGATAAATCTGCAAATATCTCGGAAACGAAGCGAGCTATGGCAAAATGTTAAGAGACCATTTTTGTAGAGAATTAAGTTTCCTACTTTTTATGTTCTATGATATTTTTTGATCAGATGCGTAGTTCTCGAGATATATCAAGATATTTAAAAGTTCCGAAGCCGCACCAACATAATAGAGATACAGAAACACCGTGGCCCCTTTCTTTGAGATAACTCTGCACTATTGCGAGCTGCAAATGCCACTTCCAGCTTAGCTGTGCAGAGGAAGAACAACAAGAAGAAGAAATATCTCGAAATATGTCCGTCAGGCCAGTTCCTTTGAGCTGAATCTGCAAATATCTCGGAAACGAAGCGAGCTATGGCAAAATGTTAAGAGACGTTTTTTGTAGAGAATTATGTTTCCTACAATTTATGTTCTATGATATTTTTTGATCAGAAGCGTAGTTTTCGAGATATATCAAGATATTTAAAAGTTCCGAAGCCGCACCAACATAATAGAGATACAGAAACACCGTCGCCCCTTTCTTTGAGATAACTCTGCACTATTGCGAGCTGCAAATGCCATTCCAGCTTAGCTGTGCAGAGGAAGAACAACAAGAAGAAGAAATATCTCGAAATATGTCCGTCAGGCCCCTTCCCTTGAGATAAATCTGCAAATATCTCGGAAACGAAGCGAGCTATGGCAAAATGTTAAGAGACCTTTTTTGTAGAGAATTAAGTTTCCTACTTTTTATGTTCTATGATATTTTTTGATCAGATGCGCAGTTCTCGAGATATATCAAGATATTTAAAAGTTCCGAAGCCGCACCAACATAATGGAGATACAGAAACACCGTGGCCCCTTTCTTTGAGATAACTCTGCACTAGTGCGAGCCGCAAATGCCACTTCCAGCTTAGCTGTGCAGAAGAAGAACAACAAGAAGAAGAAATATCTCGAAATATGTCCGTCAGGCCCCTTCCCTTGAGATAAATCTGCAAATATCTCGGAAACGAAGCGAGCTATGGCAAAATGTTAAGAGACCTTTTTTGTAGAGAATTAAGTTTCCTACTTTTTATGTTCTATGATATTTTTTGATCAGATGCGTAGTTCTCGAGATATATCAAGATATTTAAAAGTTCCGAAGCCGCACCAACATAATAGAGATACAGAAACACCGTGGCTCCTTTCTTTGAGATAACTCTGCACTATTGCGAGCTGGAAATGCCACTTCCAGTTTAGCTGTGCAGAAGAAGAACAACAAGAAGAAGAAATATCTCGAAATATGTCCGTTAGGCCCCTTCCCTTGAGATAAATCTGCAAATATCTCGGAAACGAAGCGAGCTATGGCAAAATGTTAAGAGACCATTTTTGTAGAGAATTAAGTTTCCTACTTTTTATGTTCTATGATATTTTTTGATCAGATGCGTAGTTCTCGAGATATATCAAGATATTTAAAAGTTCCGAAGCCGCACCAACATAATAGAGATACAGAAACACCGTCGCCCCTTTCTTTGAGATAACTCTGCACTATTGCGAGCTGCAAATGCCATTCCAGCTTAGCTATGCAGAGGAAGAACAACAAGAAGAAGAAATATCTCGAAATATGTCCGTCAGGCCCCTTCCCTTGAGATAAATCTGCAAATATCTCGGAAACGAAGCGAGCTATGGCAAAATGTTTAGAGACCTTTCTTGTAGAGAATTAAGTTTCCTACTTTTTATGTAGTATGATATTTTTTGATCAGATGCGTAGTTCTCGAGATATATCAAGATATTTAAAAGTTCCGAAGCTGCACCAACATAATAGAGGTACAGAAACACCGTGGCCTCTTTCTTTGAGATAACTCTGCACTATTGCGAGCTGCAAATGCCGCTTCGACCTTAGCTGTGCAGAAGAAGAACAACAAGAAGAAGAAATATCTCGAAATATGTCCGTCAGACCCCTTCCCTTGAGATGAATCTGCAAATATCTTGGAAACGAAGCGAGCTATGGCAAAATGTTCAGAGACCTTTTGTGTAGAGAATAATGTTTCCTACAATTTACGTTCTATGATATTTTTTGATCAGAAGCGTAGTTTTCGAGATATATCGAGATATTTAAAAGTTCCGAAGCCGCACCAACATAATAGAGATACAGAAACACCGTGGCCCCTTTCTTTGAGATAACTCTGCACTATTGCGACCTGCAAATGCCACTTCCAGCTCAGCTGTGCAGAAGAAGAACAACAAGAAGAAGAAATATCTCGAAATATGTCCGTCAGGCCCCTTCCCTTGAGATAAATCTGCAAATATCTCGGAAACGAAGCGAGCTATGGCAAAATGTTAAGAGACCTTTTTTGTAGAGAATTAAGTTTCCTACTTTTTATGTTCAATGATATTTTTTGATCAGATGCGTAGTTCTCGAGATATATCAAGATATTTAAAAGTTCCGAAGCTGCACCAACATAATAGAGGTACAGAAACACCGTGGCCTCTTTCTTTGAGATAACTCTGCACTATTGAGAGCTGCAAATGCCACTTCGAGCTTAGCTGTGCAGAAGAAGAACACCAAGAAGAAGAAATATCTCGAAATATGTCCGTCAGGCCCCTTCCCTTGAAATAAATATGCAAATATCTCGGAAACGAAGCGAGCTATGGCAAAATGTTAAGAGACCTTTTTTGTAGAGAATTAAGTTTCCTACTTTTTATGTTCTATGATATTTTTTGATCAGATGCGTAGTTCTCGAGATATATCAAGATATTTAAAAGTTCCGAAGCCGCACCAACATAATAGAGATACAGAAACACCGTGGCCCCTTTCTTTGAGATAACTCTGCACTATTGCGAGCTGCAAATGCCACTTCCAGCTTAGCTGTGCAGAGGAAGAACAACAAGAAGAAGAAATATCTCGAAATATGTCCGTCAGGCCAGTTCCTTTGAGCTGAATCTGCAAATATCTCGGAAACGAAGCGAGCTATGGCAAAATGTTAAGAGACGTTTTTTGTAGAGAATTATGTTTCCTACAATTTATGTTCTATGATATTTTTTGATCAGATGCGTAGTTTTCGAGATATATCGAGATATTTAAAAGTTCCGAAGACGCACCAACATAATAGAGATACAGAAACACCGTGGCCCCTTTCCTTGAGATAACTGTGCACTAGTGCGAGCCGCAAATGCCACTTCCAGCTTAGCTGTGCAGAAGAAGAACAACAAGAAGAAGAAATATCTCGAAATATGTCCGTCAGGCCCCTTCCCTTGAGATATATCTGCAAATATCTCGGAAACGAAGCGAGCTATGGCAAAATGTTAAGAGACCGTTTTTGTAGAGAATTATGTTTCCTACTTTTTATGTTCTATGATATTTTTTGATCAGACGTGTAGTTCTCGAGATATATCAAGATATTAAAAGTTCCGAAGCCGCACCAACATAATAGAGATACAGAAACACCGTGGCCCCTTTCTTTGAGATAACTCTGCACTAGTGCGAGCCGCAAATGCCACTTCCAGCTTAGCTGTGCAGAAGAAGAACAACAAGAAGAAGAAATATCTCGACATATGTCCGTTAGGCCCCTTCCCTTGAGATAAATCTGCAAATATCTCGGAAACGAAGCGAGCTATGGCAAAATGTTAAGAGACCTTTTTTGTAGAGAATTAAGTTTCCTACTTTTTATGGTCTATGATATTTTTTGATCAGATGCGTAGTTCTCGAGATATATCAAGATATTTAAAAGTTCCGAAGCCGCACCAACATAATAGAGATACAGAAACACCGTGGCCCCTTTCTTTGAGATAACTCTGCACTATTGCGAGCTGTAAATGCCACTTCCAGCTTAGCTGTGCAGAAGAAGAACAACAAGAAGAAGAAATATCTCGAAATATGTCCGTCAGGCCCCTGCCCTTGAGATATATCTGCAAATATCTCGGAAACGAAGCGAGCTATGGCAAAATGTTAAGAGACCTTTTTTGTAGAGAATTATGTTTCCTACAATTTATGTTCTATGATATTTTTTGATCAGAAGCGTAGTTTTCGGGATATATCGAGATATTTAAAAGTTCCGAAGCCGCACCAACATAATAGAGATACAGAAACACCGTGGCCCCTTTCTTTGAGATAACTCTGCAATAGTGCGAGCCGCAAATGCCACTTCCAGCTTAGCTGTGCAGAAGAAGAACAACAAGAAGAAGAAATATCTCGAAATATGTCCGTCAGGCCCCTTCCCTTGAGATATATCTGCAAATATCTCGGAAACGAAGCGAGCTATGGCAAAATGTTAAGAGACCGTTTTTGTAGAGAATTAAGTTTCCTACTTTTTATGTTCTATGATATTTTTTGATCAGATGCGTAGTTCTCGAGATATATCAAGATATTTAAAAGTTCCGAAGCCGCACCAACATAATAGAGATACAGAAACACCGTGGCCCCTTTCTTTGAGATAACTCTGCACTATTGCGAGCTGCAAATGCCACTTCCAGCTTAGCTGTGCAGAGGAAGAACAACAAGAAGAAGAAATATCTCGAAATATGTCCGTCAGGCCAGTTCCTTTGAGCTGAATCTGCAAATATCTCGGAAACGAAGCGAGCTATGGCAAAATGTTAAGAGACGTTTTTTGTAGAGAATTATGTTTCCTACAATTTATGTTCTATGATATTTTTTGATCAGAAGCGTAGTTTTCGAGATATATCGAGATATTTAAAAGTTCCGAAGACGCACCAACATAATAGAGATACAGAAACACCGTGGCCCCTTTCCTTGAGATAACTGTGCACTAGTGCGAGCCGCAAATGCCACTTCCAGCTTAGCTGTGCAGAAGAAGAACAACAAGAAGAAGAAATATCTCGAAATATGTCCGTCAGGCCCCTTCCCTTGAGATATATCTGCAAATATCTCGGAAACGAAGCGAGCTATGGCAAAATGTTAAGAGACCGTTTTTGTAGAGAATTATGATTCCTACTTTTTATGTTCTATGATATTTTTTGATCAGACGTGTAGTTCTCGAGATATATCAAGATATTTAAAAGTTCCGAAGCCGCACCAACATAATAGAGATACAGAAACACCGTGGCCCCTTTCTTTGAGATAACTCTGCACTAGTGCGAGCCGCAAATGCCACTTCCAGCTTAGCTGTGCAGAAGAAGAACAACAAGAAGAAGAAATATCTCGAAATATGTCCGTCAGGCCCCTGCCCTTGAGATATATCTGCAAATATCTCGGAAAGGAAGCGAGCTATGGCAAAATGTTAAGAGACCTTTTTTGTAGAGAATTATGTTTCCTACAATTTATGTTCTATGATATTTTTTGATCAGAAGCGTAGTTTTCGGGATATATCGAGATATTTAAAAGTTCCGAAGCCGCACCAACATAATAGAGATACAGAAACACCGTGGCCCCTTTCTTTGAGATAACTCTGCAATAGTGCGAGCCGCAAATGCCACTTCCAGCTTAGCTGTGCAGAAGAAGAACAACAAGAAGAAGAAATATCTCGAAATATGTCCGTCAGGCCCCTTCCCTTGAGATAAATCTGCAAATATCTCGGAAACGAAGCGAGCTATGGCAAAATGTTAAGAGACCTTTTTTGTAGAGAATTAAGTTTCCTACTTTTTACGTTCTATGATATTTTTTGATCAGATGCGTAGTTCTCGAGATATATCAAGATATTTAAAAGTTCCGAAGCCGCACCAACATAATAGAGATACAGAAACACCGTGGCCCCTTTCTTTGAGATAACTCTGCACTATTGCGAGCTGGAAATGCCACTTCCAGTTTAGCTGTGCAGAAGAAGAACAACAAGAAGAAGAAATATCACGAAATATGTCCGTTAGGCCCCATCCCTTGAGATAAATCTGCAAATATCTCGGAAACGAAGCGAGCTATGGCAAAATGTTAAGAGACCTTTTTTGTAGAGAATTAAGTTTCCTCCTTTTTATGTTCTATGATATTTTTTGATCAGATGCGCAGTTCTCGAGATATATCAAGATATTTAAAAGTTCCGAAGCCGCACCAACATAATAGAGATACAGAAACACCGTGGCTCCTTTCTTTGAGATAACTCTGCACTATTGCGAGCTGGAAATGCCACTTCCAGTTTAGCTGTGCAGAAGAAGAACAACAAGAAGAAGAAATATCTCGAAATATGTCCGTTAGGCCCCTTCCCTTGAGATATATCTGCAAATATCTCGGAAACGAAGCGAGCTATGGCAAAATGTTAAGAGACCTTTTTTGTAGAGAATTAAGTTTCCTACTTTTTACGTTCTATGGTATTTTTTGATCAGATGCGTAGTTCTCGAGATATATCAAGATATTTAAAAGTTCCGAAGCCGCACCAACATAATAGAGATACAGAAACACCGTGGCCCCTTTCTTTGAGATAACTCTGCACTATTGCGAGCTGGAAATGCCACTTCCAGTTTAGCTGTGCAGAAGAAGAACAACAAGAAGAAGAAATATCACGAAATATGTCCGTTAGGCCCCTTCCCTTGAGATAAATCTGCAAATATCTCGGAAACGAAGCGAGCTATGGCAAAATGTTAAGAGACCTTTTTTGTAGAGAATTAAGTTTCCTCCTTTTTATGTTCTATGATATTTTTTGATCAGATGCGCAGTTCACGAGATATATCAAGATATTTAAAAGTTCCGAAGCCGCACCAACATAATAGAGATACAGAAACACAGTGGCCCCTTTCTTTGAGATAACTCTGCACTATTGCGAGCTGCAAATGCCACTTCCAGCTTAGCTGTGCAGAAGAAGAACAACAAGAAGAAGAAATATCTCGAAATATGTCCGTCAGGCCCCTTCCCTTGAGATAAATCTGGAAATATCTCGGAAACGAAGAGAGTTATGGCAAAATGTTAAGAGACCTTTTTTTGTAGAGAATTAAGTTTCCTACTTTTCATGTTCTACGATATTTTTTGATCAGATGCGTAGTTCTCGAGATATATCAAGATATTTAAAAGTTCCGAAGCCGCACCAACATAATAGAGATACAGAAACACCGTGGCCCCTTTCTTTGAGATAACTCTGCACTATTGCGAGCTGCAAATGCCACTTCCAGCTTAGCTGTGCAGAAGAAGAACAACAAGAAGAAGAAATATCTCGAAATATGTCCGTCAGGCCCCTTCCCTTGAGATAAATCTGGAAATATCTCGGAAACGAAGAGAGTTATGGCAAAATGTTAAGAGACCTTTTTTGTAGAGAATTAAGTTTCGTACTTTTTATGTTCTATGATATTTTTTGATCAGATGCGTAGTTCTCGAGATATATCAAGATATTTAAAAGTTCCGAAGCCATACCAACATAATAGAGATACAGAAACACCGTGGCCCCTTTCTTTGAGATAACTCTGCACTATTGCGAGCTGGAAATGCCACTTCCAGTTTAGCTGTGCAGAAGAAGAACAACAAGAAGAAGAAATATCTCGAAATATGTCCGTCAGGCCCCTTCCCTTGAGATAAATCTGGAAATATCTCGGAAACGAAGAGAGTTATGGCAAAATGTTAAGAGACCTTTTTTGTAGAGAATTAAGTTTCCTACTTTTCATGTTCTATGATATTTTTTGATCAGATGCGTAGTTCTCGAGATATATCAAGATATTTAAAAGTTCCGAAGCCGCACCAACATAATAGAGATACAGAAACACCGTGGCCCCTTTCTTTGAGATAACTCTGCACTAGTGCGAGCCGCAAATGCCACTTCCAGCTTAGCTGTGCAGAAGAAGAACAACAAGAAGAAGAAATATCTCGACATATGTCCGTTAGGCCCCTTCCCTTGAGATAAATCTGCAAATATCTCGGAAACGAAGCGAGCTATGGCAAAATGTTAAGAGACCTTTTTTGTAGAGAATTAAGTTTCCTACTTTTTATGGTCTATGATATTTTTTGATCAGATGCGTAGTTCTCGAGATATATCAAGATATTTAAAAGTTCCGAAGCCGCACCAACATAATAGAGATACAGAAACACCGTGGCCCCTTTCTTTGAGATAACTCTGCACTATTGCGAGCTGTAAATGCCACTTCCAGCTTAGCTGTGCAGAAGAAGAACAACAAGAAGAAGAAATATCTCGAAATATGTCCGTCAGGCCCCTGCCCTTGAGATATATCTGCAAATATCTCGGAAACGAAGCGAGCTATGGCAAAATGTTAAGAGACCTTTTTTGTAGAGAATTAAGTTTCCTCCTTTTTATGTTCTATGATATTTTTTGATCAGATGCGCAGTTCACGAGATATATCAAGATATTTAAAAGTTCCGAAGCCGCACCAACATAATAGAGATACAGAAACACAGTGGCCCCTTTCTTTGAGATAACTCTGCACTATTGCGAGCTGCAAATGCCACTTCCAGCTTAGCTGTGCAGAAGAAGAACAACAAGAAGAAGAAATATCTCGAAATATGTCCGTCAGGCCCCTTCCCTTGAGATAAATCTGGAAATATCTCGGAAACGAAGAGAGTTATGGCAAAATGTTAAGAGACCTTTTTTGTAGAGAATTAAGTTTCCTACTTTTTATGTTCTATGATATTTTTTGATCAGATGCGTAGTTCTCGAGATATATCAAGATATTTAAAAGTTCCGAAGCCGCACCAACATAATAGAGATACAGAAACACCGTGGCCCCTTTCTTTGAGATAACTCTGCACTATTGCGAGCTGGAAATGCCACTTCCAGTTTAGCTGTGCAGAAGAAGAACAACAAGAAGAAGAAATATCTCGAAATATGTCCGTCAGGCCCCTTCCCTTGAGATAAATCTGGAAATATCTCGGAAACGAAGAGAGTTATGGCAAAATGTTAAGAGACCTTTTTTGTAGAGAATTAAGTTTCCTACTTTTCATGTTCTATGATATTTTTTGATCAGATGCGTAGTTCTCGAGATATATCAAGATATTTAAAAGTTCCGAAGCCGCACCAACATAATAGAGATACAGAAACACCGTGGCCCCTTTCTTTGAGATAACTCTGCACTATTGCGAGCTGCAAATGCCACTTCCAGCTTAGCTGTGCAGAGGAAGAACAACAAGAAGAAGAAATATCTCGAAATATGTCCGTCAGGCCAGTTCCTTTGAGCTGAATCTGCAAATATCTCGGAAACGAAGCGAGCTATGGCAAAATGTTAAGAGACGTTTTTTGTAGAGAATTATGTTTCCTACAATTTATGTTCTATGATATTTTTTGATCAGAAGCGTAGTTTTCGAGATATATCGAGATATTTAAAAGTTCCGAAGACGCACCAACATAATAGAGATACAGAAACACCGTGGCCCCTTTCCTTGAGATAACTGTGCACTAGTGCGAGCCGCAAATGCCACTTCCAGCTTAGCTGTGCAGAAGAAGAACAACAAGAAGAAGAAATATCTCGAAATATGTCCGTCAGGCCCCTTCCCTTGAGATATATCTGCAAATATCTCGGAAACGAAGCGAGCTATGGCAAAATGTTAAGAGACCGTTTTTGTAGAGAATTATGTTTCCTACTTTTTATGTTCTATGATATTTTTTGATCAGACGTGTAGTTCTCGAGATATATCAAGATATTTAAAAGTTCCGAAGCCGCACCAACATAATAGAGATACAGAAACACCGTGGCCCCTTTCTTTGAGATAACTCTGCACTAGTGCGAGCCGCAAATGCCACTTCCAGCTTAGCTGTGCAGAAGAAGAACAACAAGAAGAAGAAATATCTCGACATATGTCCGTTAGGCCCCTTCCCTTGAGATAAATCTGCAAATATCTCGGAAACGAAGCGAGCTATGGCAAAATGTTAAGAGACCTTTTTTGTAGAGAATTAAGTTTCCTACTTTTTATGGTCTATGATATTTTTTGATCAGATGCGTAGTTCTCGAGATATATCAAGATATTTAAAAGTTCCGAAGCCGCACCAACATAATAGAGATACAGAAACACCGTGGCCCCTTTCTTTGAGATAACTCTGCACTATTGCGAGCTGTAAATGCCACTTCCAGCTTAGCTGTGCAGAAGAAGAACAACAAGAAGAAGAAATATCTCGAAATATGTCCGTCAGGCCCCTGCCCTTGAGATATATCTGCAAATATCTCGGAAACGAAGCGAGCTATGGCAAAATGTTAAGAGACCTTTTTTGTAGAGAATTATGTTTCCTACAATTTATGTTCTATGATATTTTTTGATCAGAAGCGTAGTTTTCGGGATATATCGAGATATTTAAAAGTTCCGAAGCCGCACCAACATAATGGAGATACAGAAACACCGTGGCCCCTTTCTTTGAGATAACTCTGCAATAGTGCGAGCCGCAAATGCCACTTCCAGCTTAGCTGTGCAGAAGAAGAACAACAAGAAGAAGAAATATCTCGAAATATGTCCGTCAGGCCCCTTCCCTTGAGATATATCTGCAAATATCTCGGAAACGAAGCGAGCTATGGCAAAATGTTAAGAGACCGTTTTTGTAGAGAATTAAGTTTCCTACTTTTTATGTTCTATGATATTTTTTGATCAGATGCGTAGTTCTCGAGATATATCAAGATATTTAAAAGTTCCGAAGCCGCACCAACATAATAGAGATACAGAAACACCGTGGCCCCTTTCTTTGAGATAACTCTGCACTAGTGCGAGCCGCAAATGCCACTTCCAGCTTAGCTGTGCAGAAGAAGAACAACAAGAAGAAGAAATATCTCGAAATATGTCCGTCAGGCCCCTTCCCTTGAGATAAATCTGCAAATATCTCGGAAACGAAGCGAGCTATGGCAAAATGTTAAGAGACCTTTTTGTAGAGAATTAAGTTTCCTACTTTTTACGTTCTATGATATTTTTTGATCAGATGCGTAGTTCTCGAGATATATCAAGATATTTAAAAGTTCCGAAGCCGCACCAACATAATAGAGATACAGAAACACCGTGGCCCCTTTCTTTGAGATAACTCTGCACTATTGCGAGCTGGAAATGCCACTTCCAGTTTAGCTGTGCAGAAGAAGAACAACAAGAAGAAGAAATATCACGAAATATGTCCGTTAGGCCCCTTCCCTTGAGATAAATCTGCAAATATCTCGGAAACGAAGCGAGCTATGGCAAAATGTTTAGAGACCTTTCTTGTAGAGAATTAAGTTTCCTACTTTTTATGTAGTATGATATTTTTTGATCAGATGCGTAGTTCTCGAGATATATCAAGATATTTAAAAGTTCCGAAGCTGCACCAACATAATAGAGATACAGAAACACCGTGGCCCCTTTCTTTGAGATAACTCTGCACTATTGCGACCTGCAAATGCCACTTCCAGCTCAGCTGTGCAGAAGAAGAACAACAAGAAGAAGAAATATCTCGAAATATGTCCGTCAGGCCCCTTCCCTTGAGATAAATCTGCAAATATCTCGGAAACGAAGCGAGCTATGGCAAAATGTTAAGAGACCTTTTTTGTAGAGAATTAAGTTTCCTACTTTTTATGTTCTATGATATTTTTTGATCAGATGCGTAGTTCTCGAGATATATCAAGATATTTAAAAGTTCCGAAGCCGCACCAACATAATAGAGATACAGAAACACCGTGGCCCCTTTCTTTGAGATAACTCTGCACTATTGCGAGCTGCAAATGCTACTTCCAGCTTAGCTGTGCAGAGGAAGAACAACAAGAAGAAGAAATATGTCCGTCAGGCCAGTTCCTTTGAGCTGAATCTGCAAATATCTCGGAAACGAAGCGAGCTATGGCAAAATGTTAAGAGACGTTTTTTGTAGAGAATTATGTTTCCTACAATTTATGTTCTATGATATTTTTTGATCAGAAGCGTAGTTTTCGAGATATATCGAGATATTTAAAAGTTCCGAAGACGCACCAACATAATAGAGATACAGAAACACCGTGGCCCCTTTCCTTGAGATAACTGTGCACTAGTGCGAGCCGCAAATGCCACTTCCAGCTTAGCTGTGCAGAAGAAGAACAACAAGAAGAAGAAATATCTCGAAATATGTCCGTCAGGCCCCTGCCCTTGAGATATATCTGCAAATATCTCGGAAACGAAGCGAGCTATGGCAAAATGTTAAGAGACCTTTTTTGTAGAGAATTATGTTTCCTACAATTTATGTTCTATGATATTTTTTGATCAGAAGCGTAGTTTTCGGGATATATCGAGATATTTAAAAGTTCCGAAGCCGCACCAACATAATGGAGATACAGAAACACCGTGGCCCCTTTCTTTGAGATAACTCTGCAATAGTGCGAGCCGCAAATGCCACTTCCAGCTTAGCTGTGCAGAAGAAGAACAACAAGAAGAAGAAATATCTCGAAATATGTCCGTCAGGCCCCTTCCCTTGAGATATATCTGCAAATATCTCGGAAACGAAGCGAGCTATGGCAAAATGTTAAGAGACCGTTTTTGTAGAGAATTAAGTTTCCTACTTTTTATGTTCTATGATATTTTTTGATCAGATGCGTAGTTCTCGAGATATATCAAGATATTTAAAAGTTCCGAAGCCGCACCAACATAATAGAGATACAGAAACACCGTGGCCCCTTTCTTTGAGATAACTCTGCACTAGTGCGAGCCGCAAATGCCACTTCCAGCTTAGCTGTGCAGAAGAAGAACAACAAGAAGAAGAAATATCTCGAAATATGTCCGTCAGGCCCCTTCCCTTGAGATAAATCTGCAAATATCTCGGAAACGAAGCGAGCTATGGCAAAATGTTAAGAGACCTTTTTTGTAGAGAATTAAGTTTCCTACTTTTTATGTTCTATGATATTTTTTGATCAGATGCGTAGTTCTCGAGATATATCAAGATATTTAAAAGTTCCGAAGCCGCACCAACATAATAGAGATACAGAAACACCGTGGCTCCTTTCTTTGAGATAACTCTGCACTATTGCGAGCTGGAAATGCCACTTCCAGTTTAGCTGTGCAGAAGAAGAACAACAAGAAGAAGAAATATCTCGAAATATGTCCGTTAGGCCCCTTCCCTTGAGATAAATCTGCAAATATCTCGGAAACGAAGCGAGCTATGGCAAAATGTTAAGAGACCTTTCTTGTAGAGAATTAAGTTTCCTACTTTTTATGTAGTATGATATTTTTTGATCAGATGCGTAGTTCTCGAGATATATCAAGATATTTAAAAGTTCCGAAGCTGCACCAACATAATAGAGATACAGAAACACCGTGGCCCCTTTCTTTGAGATAACTCTGCACTATTGCGACCTGCAAATGCCACTTCCAGCTCAGCTGTGCAGAAGAAGAACAACAAGAAGAAGAAATATCTCGAAATATGTCCGTCAGGCCCCTTCCCTTGAGATAAATCTGCAAATATCTCGGAAACGAAGCGAGCTATGGCAAAATGTTAAGAGACCTTTTTTGTAGAGAATTAAGTTTCCTACTTTTTATGTTCTATGATATTTTTTGATCAGATGCGTAGTTCTCGAGATATATCAAGATATTTAAAAGTTCCGAAGCCGCACCAACATAATAGAGATACAGAAACACCGTGGCCCCTTTCTTTGAGATAACTCTGCACTATTGCGAGCTGTAAATGCCACTTCCAGCTTAGCTGTGCAGAAGAAGAACAACAAGAAGAAGAAATATCTCGAAATATGTCCGTCAGGCCCCTGCCCTTGAGATAAATCTGCAAATATCTCGGAAACGAAGCGAGCTATGGCAAAATGTTAAGAGACCTTTTTTGTAGAGAATTAAGTTTCCTACTTTTTACGTTCTATGATATTTTTTGATCAGATGCGTAGTTCTCGAGATATATCAAGATATTTAAAAGTTCCGAAGCCGCACCAACATAATAGAGATACAGAAACACCGTGGCCCCTTTCTTTGAGATAACTCTGCACTATTGCGAGCTGGAAATGCCACTTCCAGTTTAGCTGTGCAGAAGAAGAACAACAAGAAGAAGAAATATCACGAAATATGTCCGTTAGGCCCCTTCCCTTGAGATAAATCTGCAAATATCTCGGAAACGAAGCGAGCTATGGCAAAATGTTTAGAGACCTTTCTTGTAGAGAATTAAGTTTCCTACTTTTTATGTAGTATGATATTTTTTGATCAGATGCGTAGTTCTCGAGATATATCAAGATATTTAAAAGTTCCGAAGCTGCACCAACATAATAGAGATACAGAAACACCGTGGCCCCTTTCCTTGAGATAACTGTGCACTAGTGCGAGCCGCAAATGCCACTTCCAGCTTAGCTGTGCAGAAGAAGAACAACAAGAAGAAGAAATATCTCGAAATATGTCCGTCAGGCCCCTTCCCTTGAGATATATCTGCAAATATCTCGGAAACGAAGCGAGCTATGGCAAAATGTTAAGAGACCGTTTTTGTAGAGAATTATGTTTCCTACTTTTTATGTTCTATGATATTTTTTGATCAGACGTGTAGTTCTCGAGATATATCAAGATATTTAAAAGTTCCGAAGCCGCACCAACATAATAGAGATACAGAAACACCGTGGCCCCTTTCTTTGAGATAACTCTGCACTAGTGCGAGCCGCAAATGCCACTTCCAGCTTAGCTGTGCAGAAGAAGAACAACAAGAAGAAGAAATATCTCGAAATATGTCCGTTAGGCCCCTTCCCTTGAGATAAATCTGCAAATATCTCGGAAACGAAGCGAGCTATGGCAAAATGTTAAGAGACCTTTTTTGTAGAGAATTAAGTTTCCTACTTTTTATGGTCTATGATATTTTTTGATCAGATGCGTAGTTCTCGAGATATATCAAGATATTTAAAAGTTCCGAAGCCGCACCAACATAATAGAGATACAGAAACACCGTGGCCCCTTTCTTTGAGATAACTCTGCACTATTGCGAGCTGTAAATGCCACTTCCAGCTTAGCTGTGCAGAAGAAGAACAACAAGAAGAAGAAATATCTCGAAATATGTCCGTCAGGCCCCTGCCCTTGAGATATATCTGCAAATATCTCGGAAACGAAGCAAGCTATGGCAAAATGTTAAGAGACCTTTTTTGTAGAGAATTATGTTTCCTACAATTTATGTTCTATGATATTTTTTGATCAGAAGCGTAGTTTTCGGGATATATCGAGATATTTAAAAGTTCCGAAGCCGCACCAACATAATAGAGATACAGAAACACCGTGGCCCCTTTCTTTGAGATAACTCTGCAATAGTGCGAGCCGCAAATGCCACTTCCAGCTTAGCTGTGCAGAAGAAGAACAACAAGAAGAAGAAATATCTCGAAATATGTCCGTCAGGCCCCTTCCCTTGAGATATATCTGCAAATATCTCGGAAACGAAGCGAGCTATGGCAAAATGTTAAGAGACCGTTTTTGTAGAGAATTAAGTTTCCTACTTTTTATGTTCTATGATATTTTTTGATCAGATGCGTAGTTCTCGAGATATATCAAGATACTTAAAAGTTCCGAAGCCGCACCAACATAATAGAGATACAGAAACACCGTGGCCCCTTTCTTTGAGATAACTCTGCACTAGTGCGAGCCGCAAATGCCACTTCCAGCTTAGCTGTGCAGAAGAAGAACAACAAGAAGAAGAAATATCTCGAAATATGTCCGTCAGGCCCCTTCCCTTGAGATAAATCTGCAAATATCTCGGAAACGAAGCGAGCTATGGCAAAATGTTAAGAGACCTTTTTTGTAGAGAATTAAGTTTCCTACTTTTTATGTTCTATGATATTTTTTGATCAGATGCGTAGTTCTCGAGATATATCAAGATATTTAAAAGTTCCGAAGCCGCACCAACATAATAGAGATACAGAAACACCGTGGCTCCTTTCTTTGAGATAACTCTGCACTATTGCGAGCTGGAAATGCCACTTCCAGTTTAGCTGTGCAGAAGAAGAACAACAAGAAGAAGAAATATCTCGAAATATGTCCGTTAGGCCCCTTCCCTTGAGATAAATCTGCAAATATCTCGGAAACGAAGCGAGCTATGGCAAAATGTTAAGAGACCTTTTTTGTAGAGAATTAAGTTTCCTACTTTTTACGTTCTATGATATTTTTTGATCAGATGCGTAGTTCTCGAGATATATCAAGATATTTAAAAGTTCCGAAGCCGCACCAACATAATAGAGATACAGAAACACCGTGGCCCCTTTCTTTGAGATAACTCTGCACTATTGCGAGCTGGAAATGCCACTTCCAGTTTAGCTGTGCAGAAGAAGAACAACAAGAAGAAGAAATATCACGAAATATGTCCGTTAGGCCCCTTCCCTTGAGATAAATCTGCAAATATCTCGGAAACGAAGCGAGCTATGGCAAAATGTTAAGAGACCTTTTTTGTAGAGAATTAAGTTTCCTCCTTTTTATGTTCTATGATATTTTTTGATCAGATGCGCAGTTCTCGAGATATATCAAGATATTTAAAAGTTCCGAAGCCGCACCAACATAATAGAGATACAGAAACACCGTGGCTCCTTTCTTTGAGATAACTCTGCACTATTGCGAGCTGGAAATGCCACTTCCAGTTTAGCTGTGCAGAAGAAGAACAACAAGAAGAAGAAATATCTCGAAATATGTCCGTTAGGCCCCTTCCCTTGAGATAAATCTGCAAATATCTCGGAAACGAAGCGAGCTATGGCAAAATGTTAAGAGACCTTTTTTGTAGAGAATTAAGTTTCCTACTTTTTACGTTCTATGGTATTTTTTGATCAGATGCGTAGTTCTCGAGATATATCAAGATATTTAAAAGTTCCGAAGCCGCACCAACATAATAGAGATACAGAAACACCGTGGCCCCTTTCTTTGAGATAACTCTGCACTATTGCGAGCTGGAAATGCCACTTCCAGTTTAGCTGTGCAGAAGAAGAACAACAAGAAGAAGAAATATCTCGAAATATGTCCGTCAGGCCCCTTCCCTTGAGATAAATCTGGAAATATCTCGGAAACGAAGAGAGTTATGGCAAAATGTTAAGAGACCTTTTTTTGTAGAGAATTAAGTTTCCTACTTTTCATGTTCTACGATATTTTTTGATCAGATGCGTAGTTCTCGAGATATATCAAGATATTTAAAAGTTCCGAAGCCGCACCAACATAATAGAGATACAGAAACACCGTGGCCCCTTTCTTTGAGATAACTCTGCACTATTGCGAGCTGCAAATGCCACTTCCAGCTTAGCTGGGCAGAAGAAGAACAACAAGAAGAAGAAATATCTCGAAATATGTCCGTCAGGCCCCTTCCCTTCAGATAAATCTGGAAATATCTCGGAAACGAAGAGAGTTATGGCAAAATGTTAAGAGACCTTTTTTGTAGAGAATTAAGTTTCCTACTTTTCATGTTCTATGATATTTTTTGATCAGATGCGTAGTTCTCGAGATATATCAAGATATTTAAAAGTTCCGAAGCCGCACCAACATAATAGAGATACAGAAACACCGTGGCCCCTTTCTTTGAGATATCTCTGCACTATTGCGAGCTGTAAATGCCACTTCCAGCTTAGCTGTGCAGAAGAAGAACAACAAGAAGAAGAAATATCTCGAAATATGTCCGTCAGGCCCCTTCCCTTGAGATATATCTGCAAATATCTCGGAAACGAAGCGAGCTATGGCAAAATGTTAAGAGACCTTTTTTGTAGAGAATTAAGTTTCCTACTTTTTATGTTCTATGATATTTTTTGATCAGATGCGTAGTTCTCGAGATATATCAAGATATTTAAAAGTTCCGAAGCCGCACCAACATAATAGAGATACAGAAACACCGTGGCCCCTTTCTTTGAGATAACTCTGCACTAGTGCGAGCCGCAAATGCCACTTCCAGCTTAGCTGTGCAGAAGAAGAACAACAAGAAGAAGAAATATCTCGAAATATGTCAATCAGGCCCCTTCCCTTGAGATAAATCTGGAAATATCTCGGAAACGAAGAGAGTTATGGCAAAATGTTAAGAGACCTTTTTTTGTAGAGAATTAAGTTTCCTACTTTTCATGTTCTACGATATTTTTTGATCAGATGCGTAGTTCTCGAGATATATCAAGATATTTAAAAGTTCCGAAGCCGCACCAACATAATAGAGATACAGAAACACCGTGGCCCCTTTCTTTGAGATAACTCTGCACTATTGCGAGCTGCAAATGCCACTTCCAGCTTAGCTGGGCAGAAGAAGAACAACAAGAAGAAGAAATATCTCGAAATATGTCCGTCAGGCCCCTTCCCTTCAGATAAATCTGGAAATATCTCGGAAACGAAGAGAGTTATGGCAAAATGTTAAGAGACCTTTTTTGTAGAGAATTAAGTTTCCTACTTTTCATGTTCTATGATATTTTTTGATCAGATGCGTAGTTCTCGAGATATATCAAGATATTTAAAAGTTCCGAAGCCGCACCAACATAATAGAGATACAGAAACACCGTGGCCCCTTTCTTTGAGATATCTCTGCACTATTGCGAGCTGTAAATGCCACTTCCAGCTTAGCTGTGCAGAAGAAGAACAACAAGAAGAAGAAATATCTCGAAATATGTCCGTCAGGCCCCTTCCCTTGAGATATATCTGCAAATATCTCGGAAACGAAGCGAGCTATGGCAAAATGTTAAGAGACCTTTTTTGTAGAGAATTAAGTTTCCTACTTTTTATGTTCTATGATATTTTTTGATCAGATGCGTAGTTCTCGAGATATATCAAGATATTTAAAAGTTCCGAAGCCGCACCAACATAATAGAGATACAGAAACACCGTGGCCCCTTTCTTTGAGATAACTCTGCACTAGTGCGAGCCGCAAATGCCACTTCCAGCTTAGCTGTGCAGAAGAAGAACAACAAGAAGAAGAAATATCTCGAAATATGTCAATCAGGCCCCTTCCCTTGAGATAAATCTGGAAATATCTCGGAAACGAAGAGAGTTATGGCAAAATGTTAAGAGACCTTTTTTTGTAGAGAATTAAGTTTCCTACTTTTCATGTTCTACGATATTTTTTGATCAGATGCGTAGTTCTCGAGATATATCAAGATATTTAAAAGTTCCGAAGCCGCACCAACATAATAGAGATATAGAAACACCGTGGCTCCTTTCTTTGAGATAACTCTGCACTATTGCGAGCTGGAAATGCCACTTCCAGTTTAGCTGTGCAGAAGAAGAACAACAAGAAGAAGAAATATCTCGAAATATGTCCGTTAGGCCCCTTCCCTTGAGATAAATCTGCAAATATCTCGGAAACGAAGCGAGCTATGGCAAAATGTTAAGAGACGATTTTTGTAGAGAATTAAGTTTCCTACTTTTTATGTTCTATGATATTTTTTGATCAGATGCGTAGTTCTCGAGATATATCAAGATATTTAAAAGTTCCGAAGCCGCACCAACATAATAGAGATACAGAAACACCGTGGCCCCTTTCTTTGAGATAACTCTGCACTATTGCGAGCTGGAAATGCCACTTCCAGTTTAGCTGTGCACAAGAAGAACAACAAGAAGAAGAAATATCTCGAAATATGTCCGTCAGGCCCCTTCCCTTGAGATATATCTGCAAATATCTCGGAAACGAAGCGAGCTATGGCAAAATGTTAAGAGACCTTTTTTGTAGAGAATTATGTTTCCTACAATTTATGTTCTATGATATTTTTTGATCAGAAGCGTAGTTTTCGAGATATATCGAGATATTTAAAAGCTCCGAAGCCGCACCAACATAATAGAGATACAGAAACACCGTGGCCCCTTTCTTTGAGATAACTCTGCACTATTGCGAGCTGCAAATGCCACTTCCAGCTTAGCAGTGCAGAGGAAGAACAACAAGAAGAAGAAATATCTCGAAATATGTCCGTCAGGCCAGTTCCTTTGAGCTGAATCTGCAAATATCTCGGAAACGAAGCGAGCTATGGCAAAATGTTAAGAGACCTTTTTTGCAGAGAATTAAGTTTCCTACTTTTTATGTTCTATGATATTTTTTGATCAGAAGCGTAGTTTTCGAGATATATCGAGATATTTAAAAGTTCCGAAGCCGCACCAACATAATGGAGATACAGAAACACCGTGGCCCCTTTCTTTGAGATAACGCTGCACTAGTGCGAGCTGGAAATGCCACTTCCAGTTTAGCTGTGCAGAAGAAGAACAACAAGAAGCAGAAATATCTCGAAATATGTCCGTTAGGCCCCTTCCCTTGAGATAAATCTGCAAATATCTCGGAAACGAAGCGAGCTATGGCAAAATGTTAAGAGACCTTTTTTGTAGAGAATTAAGTTTCCTACTTTTTATGTTCTATGATATTTTTTGATCAGATGCGTAGTTCTCGAGATATATCAAGATATTTAAAAGTTCCGAAGCCGCACCAACATAATAGGGATACAGCAACACCGTGGCCCCTCTCTTTGAGATAACTCTGCACTATTGCGAGCTGGAAATGCCACTTCCAGTTTAGCTGTGCAGAAGAAGAACAACAAGAAGAAGAAATATCTCGAAATATGTCCGTTAGGCCCCTTCCCTTGAGATAAATGTGCAAATATCTCGGAAACGAAGCAGGCTATGGCAAAATGTTAAGAGACCTTTTTTGTAGAGAATTAAGTTTCCTACTTTTTATGTTCTATGATATTTTTTGATCAGATGCGTAGTTCTCGAGATATATCAAGATATTTAAAAGTTCCGAAGCCGCACCAACATAATAGAGATACAGAAACACCGTGGCCCCTTTCTTTGAGATAACTCTGCACTATTGCGACCTGCAAATGCCACTTCCAGCTCAGCTGTGCAGAAGAAGAACAACAAGAAGAAGAAATATCTCGAAATATGTCCGTCAGGCCCCTTCCCTTGAGATGTATCTGCAAATATCTCGGAAACGAAGCGAGCTATGGCAAAATGTTAAGAGACCTTTTTTGTAGAGAATTATGTTTCCTACTTTTTATGTTCTATGATATTTTTTGATCAGATGCGTAGTTCTCGAGATATATCAAGATATTTAAAAGTTCCGAAGCCGCACCAACATAATAGAGATACAGAAACACCGTGGCCCCTTTCTTTGAGATAACTCTGCACTATTGCGAGCTGCAAATGCCACTTCCAGCTTAGCTGTGCAGAGGAAGAACAACAAGAAGAAGAAATATCTCGAAATATGTCCGTCAGGCCCCTTCCCTTGAGATATATCTGCAAATATCTCGGAAACGAAGCGAGCTATGGCAAAATGTTAAGAGACCTTTTTTGTAGAGAATTATGTTTCCTACTTTTTATGTTCTACGATATTTTTTGATCAGATGCGTAGTTCTCGAGATATATCAAGATATTTAAAAGTTCCGAAGCCGCACCAACATAATAGAGATACAGAAACACCGTGGCCCCTTTCTTTGAGATAACTCTGCACTAGTGCGAGCCGCAAATGCCACTTCCAGCTTAGCTGTGCAGAAGAAGAACAACAAGAAGAAGAAATATCTCGAAATATGTCCGTCAGGCCAGTTCCTTTGAGCTGAATCTGCAAATATCTCGGAAACGAAGCGAGCTATGGCAAAATATTAAGAGACGTTTTTTGTAGAGAATTATGTTTCCTACAATTTATGTTCTATGATATTTTTTGATCAGAAGCGTAGTTTTCGAGATATATCGAGATATTTAAAAGTTCCGAAGCCGCACCAACATAATAGGGATACAGAAACACCGTGGCCCCTTTCTTTGAGATAACTCTGCACTAGTGCGACCCGCAAATGCCACTTCCAGCTTAGCTGTGCAGAAGAAGAACAACAAGAAGAAGAAATATCTCGAAATATGTCCGTCAGGCCCCTTCCCTTGAGATATATCTGCAAATATCTCGGAAACGAAGCGAGCTATGGCAAAATGTTAAGAGACCTTTTTTGTAGAGAATTAGGTTTCCTACTTTTTATGTTCTATGATATTTTTTGATCAGATGCGTAGTTCTCGAGATATATCAAGATATTTAAAAGTTCCGAAGCCGCACCAACATAATAGAGATACAGAAACACCGTGGCCCCTTTCTTTGAGATAGCTCTGCACTATTGCGAGCTGTAAATGCCACTTCCAGCTTAGCTGTGCAGAAGAAGAACAACAAGAAGAAGAAATATCTCGAAATATGTCCGTCAGGCCAGTTCCTTTGAGCTGAATCTGCAAATATCTCGGAAACGAAGCGAGCTATGGCAAAATGTTAAGAGACGTTTTTTGTAGAGAATTATGTTTCCTACAATTTATGTTCTATGATATTTTTTGATCAGAAGCGTAGTTTTCGAGATATATCGAGATATTTAAAAGTTCCGAAGCCGCACCAACATAATAGGGATACAGAAACACCGTGGCCCGTTTCTTTGAGATAACTCTGCACTAGTGCGACCCGCAAATGCCACTTCCAGCTTAGCTGTGCAGAAGAAGAACAACAAGAAGAAGAAATATCTCGAAATATGTCCGTCAGGCCCCTTCCCTTGAGATAAATCTGCAAATATCTCGGAAACGAAGCGAGCTATGGCAAAATGTTAAGAGACCTTTTTTGTAGAGAATTAGGTTTCCTACTTTTTATGTTCTATGATATTTTTTGATCAGATGCGTAGTTCTCGAGATATATCAAGATATTTAAAAGTTCCGAAGCCGCACCAACATAATAGAGATACAGAAACACCGTGGCCCCTTTCTTTGAGATAGCTCTGCACTATTGCGAGCTGTAAATGCCACTTCCAGCTTAGCTGTGCAGAAGAAGAACAACAAGAAGAAGAAATATCTCGAAATATGTCCGTCAGGCCAGTTCCTTTGAGCTGAATCTGCAAATATCTCGGAAACGAAGCGAGCTATGGCAAAATGTTAAGAGACGTTTTTTGTAGAGAATTATGTTTCCTACAATTTATGTTCTATGATATTTTTTGATCAGAAGCGTAGTTTTCGAGATATATCGAGATATTTAAAAGTTCCGAAGCCGCACCAACATAATAGGGATACAGAAACACCGTGGCCCCTTTCGTTGAGATAACTCTGCACTAGTGCGAGCCGCAAATGCCACTTCCAGCTTAGCTGTGCAGAAGAAGAACAACAAGAAGAAGAAATATCTCGAAATATGTTCGTCAGGCCCCTTCCCTTGAGATAAATCTGCAAATATCTCGGAAACGAAGCGAGCTATGGCAAAATGTTAAGAGACCTTTTTTGTAGAGAATTAAGTTTCCTACTTTGTATGTTCTATGATATTTTTTGATCAGACGCGTAGTTCTCGAGATATATCAAGATATTTAAAAGTTCCGAAGCCGCACCAACATAATAGAGATACAGAAACACCGTGGCCCCTTTCTTTGAGATAACCCTGCACTATTGCGAGCTGCAAATGCCACTTCCAGCTTAGCTGTGCAGAAGAAGAACAACAAGAAGAAGGAATATCTCGAAATATGTCCGTCAGGCCAGTTCCTTTGAGGTGAATCTGCAAATATCTCGGAAACGAAGCGAGCTATGGCAAAATGTTAAGAGACGTTTTTTGTAGAGAATTATGTTTCCTACAATTTATGTTCTATGATATTTTTTGATCAGAAGCGTAGTTTTCGAGATATATCGAGATATTTAAAAGTTCCGAAGCCGCACCAACATAATAGAGATACAGAAACACCGTGGCCCCTTTCTTTGAGATAACTCTGCACTAGTGCGACCCGCAAATGCCACTTCCAGCTTAGCTGTGCAGAACAAGAACAACAAGAAGAAGAAATATCTCGAAATATGTCCGTCAGGCACCTTCCCTTGAGATAAATCTGCAAATATCTCGGAAACGAAGCGAGCTATGGCAAAATGTTAAGAGACCTTATTTGTAGAGAATTAAGTTTCCTACTTTTTATGTTCTATGATATTTTTTGATCAGATGCGTAGTTCTCGAGATATATCAAGATATTTAAAAGTTCCGAAGCCGCACCAACATAATAGAGATACAGAAACACCGTGGCCCCTTTCTTTGAGATAACTCTGCACTATTGCGAGCTGTAAATGCCACTTCCAGCTTAGCTGTGCAGAAGAAGAACAACAAGAAGAAGAAATATCTCGAAATATGTCCGTCAGGCCCCTTCCCTTGAGATAAATCTGCAAATATCTCGGAAACGAAGCGAGCTATGGCAAAATGTTAAGAGACCTTTTTTGTAGAGAATTAAGTTTCCTACTTTTTATGTTCTATGATATTTTTTGATCAGATGCGTAGTTCTCGAGATATATCAAGATATTTAAAAGTTCCGAAGCCGCACCAACATAATAGAGATACAGAAACACCGTGGCCCCTTTCTTTGAGATAACTCTGCACTATTGCGAGCTGCAAATGCCACTTCCAGCTTAGCTGTGCAGAGGAATAACAACAAGAAGAAGAAATATCTCGAAATATGTCCGTCAGGCCAGTTCCTTTGAGCTGAATCTGCAAATATCTCGGAAACGAAGCGAGCTATGGCAAAATGTTAAGAGACGTTTTTTGTAGAGAATTATGTTTCCTACAATTTATGTTCTATGATATTTTTTGATCAGAAGCGTAGTTTTCGAGATATATCGAGATATTTAAAAGTTCCGAAGCCGCACCAACATAATAGGGATACAGAAACACCGTGGCCCCTTTCTTTGAGATAACTCTGCACTAGTGCGACCCGCAAATGCCACTTCCAGCTTAGCTGTGCAGAAGAAGAACAACAAGAAGAAGAAATATCTCGAAATATGTCCGTCAGGCCCCTTCCCTTGAGATAAATCTGCAAATATCTCGGAAACGAAGCGAGCTATGGCAAAATGTTAAGAGACCTTTTTTGTAGAGAATTAGGTTTCCTACTTTTTATGTTCTATGATATTTTTTGATCAGATGCGTAGTTCTCGAGATATATCAAGATATTTAAAAGTTCCGAAGCCGCACCAACATAATAGAGATACAGAAACACCGTGGCCCCTTTCTTTGAGATAGCTCTGCACTATTGCGAGCTGTAAATGCCACTTCCAGCTTAGCTGTGCAGAAGAAGAACAACAAGAAGAAGAAATATCTCGAAATATGTCCGTCAGGCCAGTTCCTTTGAGCTGAATCTGCAAATATCTCGGAAACGAAGCGAGCTATGGCAAAATGTTAAGAGACGTTTTTTGTAGAGAATTATGTTTCCTACAATTTATGTTCTATGATATTTTTTGATCAGAAGCGTAGTTTTCGAGATATATCGAGATATTTAAAAGTTCCGAAGCCGCACCAACATAATAGGGATACAGAAACACCGTGGCCCCTTTCTTTGAGATAACTCTGCACTAGTGCGAGCCGCAAATGCCACTTGCAGCTTAGCTGTGCAGAAGAAGAACAACAAGAAGAAGAAATATCTCGAAATATGTCCGTCAGGCCACTTCCCTTGAGATAAATCTGCAAATATCTCGGAAACGAAGCGAGCTATGGCAAAATGTTAAGAGACGTTTTTTGTAGAGAATTAGGTTTCCTACAATTTATGTTCTATGATATTTTTTGATCAGAAGCGTAGTTTTCGAGATATATCGAGATATTTAAAAGTTCCGAAGCCGCACCAACATAATAGAGATACAGAAACACCGTGGCCCCTTTCTTTGAGATAACTCTGCACTAGTGCGAGCCGCAAATGCCACTTCCAGCTTAGCTGTGCAGAAGAAGAGCAACAAGAAGAAGAAATATCTCGAAATATGTCCGACAGGCCCCTTCCCTTGAGATAAATCTGCAAATATCTCGGAAACGAAGCGAGCTATGGCAAAATGTTAAGAGACCTTTTTTGTAGAGAATTAAGTTTCCTACTTTTTATGTTCTATGATATTTTTTGATCAGATGCGTAGTTCTCGAGATATATCAAGATATTTAAAAGTTCCGAAGCCGCACCAACATAATAGAGATACAGAAACACCGTGGCCCATTTCGGTGAGATAACTCTGCACTAGTGCGAGCTGCAAATGCCACTTCCAGCTTAGCTGTGCAGAAGAAGAACAACAAGAAGAAGAAATATCTCGAAATATGTCCGTCAGGCCCCTTCCCTTGAGATAAATCTGCAAATATCTCGGAAACGAAGCGAGCTATGGCAAAATCTTAGGCGACCTTTTTTGTAGAGAATTAAGTTTCCTACTTTTTATGTTCTATGATATTTTTTGATCAGATGCGTAGTTCTCGAGATATATCAAGATATTTAAAAGTTCCGAAGCCGCACCAACATAATAGAGATACAGAAACACCGTGGCCCCTTTCTTTGAGATAACTCTGCACTATTGCGAGCTGCAAATGCCACTTCCAGCTTAGCTGTGCAGAGGAAGAACAACAAGAAGAAGAAATATCTCGAAATATGTCCGTCAGGCCAGTTCCTTTGAGCTGAATCTGCAAATATCTCGGAAACGAAGCGAGCTATGGCAAAATGTTAAGAGACGTTTTTTGTAGAGAATTATGTTTCCTACAATTTATGTTCTATGATATTTTTTGATCAGATGCGTAGTTCTTGAGATATATCAAGATATTTAAAAGTTCCGAAGCCGCACCAACATAATAGAGATACAGAAACACCGTGGCCCCTCTCTTTGAGATAACTCTGCACTATTGCGAGCTGCAAATGCCACTTCCAGCTTAGCTGTGCAGAAGAAGAACAACAAGAAGAAGAAATATCTCGAAATATGTCCGTCAGGCCCCTTCCCTTGAGATAAATCTGCAAATATCTCGGAAACGAAGCGAGCTATGGCAAAATGTTTAGAGACCTTTCTTGTAGAGAATTAAGTTTCCTACTTTTTATGTAGTATGATATTTTTTGATCCGATGCGTAGTTCTCGAGATATATCAAGATATTTAAAAGTTCCGAAGCCGCACCAACATAATAGAGATACAGAAACACCGTGGCCCCTTTCTTTGGGATAACTCTGCACTATTGCGAGCTGCAAATGCCACATCCAGCTTAGCTGTGCAGAACAAGAACAACAAGAAGAAGAAATATCTCGAAATATGTCCGTCAGGCCACTTCCCTTGAGATAAATCTGCAAATATCTCGGAAACGAAGCGAGCTATGGCAAAATGTTAAGAGACCTTTTTTGTAGAGAATTAAGTTTCCTACTTTTTATGTTCGATGATATTTTTTGATCAGATGCGTAGTTCTCGAGATATATCAAGATATTTAAAAGTTCCGAAGCTGCACCAACATAATAGAGGTACAGAAACACCGTGGCCTCTTTCTTTGAGATAAGTCTGCACTATTGCGAGCTGCAAATGCCGCTTCGAGCTTAGCTGTGCAGAAGAAGAACAACAAGAAGAAGAAATATCTCGAAATATGTCCGTCAGACCCCTTCCCTTGAGATGAATCTGCAAATATCTCGGAAACGAAGCGAGCTATGGCAAAATGTTAAGAGACCTTTTTTGTAGAAAATAATGTTTCCTACAATTTACGTTCTATGATATTTTTTGAACAGAAGCGTAGTTTTCGAGATATATCGAGATATTTAAAAGTTCCGAAGCCGCACCAACATAACAGAGATACAGAAACACCGTGGCCCCTTTCTTTGAGATAACTCTGCACTATTGCGACCTGCAAATGCCACTTCCAGCTCAGCTGTGCAGAAGAAGAACAACAAGAAGAAGAAATATCTCGAAATATGTCCGTCAGGCCAGTTCCTTTGAGCTGAATCTGCAAATATCTCGGAAACGAAGCGAGCTATGGCAAAATGTTAAGAGACGTTTTTTGTAGAGAATTATGTTTCCTACAATTTATGTTCTATGATATTTTTTGATCAGAAGCGTAGTTTTCGAGATATATCGAGATATTTAAAAGTTCCGAAGACGCACCAACATAATAGAGATACAGAAACACCGTGGCCCCTTTCTTTGAGATAACTGTGCACTAGTGCGAGCCGCAAATGCCACTTCCAGCTTAGCTGTGCAGAAGAAGAACAACAAGAAGAAGAAATATCTCGAAATATGTCCGTCAGGCCCCTTCCCTTGAGATATATCTGCAAATATCTCGGAAACGAAGCGAGCTATGGCGAAATGTTAAGAGACCTTTTTTGTAGAGAATTAAGTTTCCTACTTTTTATCTTCTATGATATTTTTTGATCAGATGCGTAGTTCTCGAGATATATCAAGATATTTAAAAGATCCGAAGCCGCACCAACATAATAGAGATACAGAAACACCGTGGCCCCTCTCTTTGAGATAACTCTGCACTATTGCGAGCTGCAAATGCCACTTCCAGCTTAGCTGTGCAGAAGAAGAACAACAAGAAGAAGAAATATCTCGAAATATGTCCGTCAGGCCCCTTCCCTTGAGATAAATCTGCAAATATCTCGGAAACGAAGCGAGCTATGGCAAAATGTTAAGAGACCTTTTTTGTAGAGAATTAAGTTTCCTACTTTTTATGTTCTATGATATTTTGTGATCGGATGCGTAGTTCTCGAGATATATCAAGATATTTAAAAGTTCCGAAGACGCACCAACATAATAGAGATACAGAAACACCGTGGCCCCTTTCTTTGAGATAACTGTGCACTAGTGCGAGCCGCAAATGCCACTTCCAGCTTAGCTGTGCAGAAGAAGAACAACAAGAAGAAGAAATATCTCGAAATATGTCCGTCAGGCCACTTCCCTTGAGATAAATCTGCAAATATCTCGGAAACGAAGCGAGCTATGGCAAAATGTTAAGAGACCTTTTTTGTAGAGAATTAAGTTTCCTACTTTTTATGTTCGATGATATTTTTTGATCAGATGCGTAGTTCTCGAGATATATCAAGATATTTAAAAGTTCCGAAGCTGCACCAACATAATAGAGGTACAGAAACACCGTGGCCTCTTTCTTTGAGATAAGTCTGCACTATTGCGAGCTGCAAATGCCGCTTCGAGCTTAGCTGTGCAGAAGAAGAACAACAAGAAGAAGAAATATCTCGAAATATGTCCGTCAGACCCCTTCCCTTGAGATGAATCTGCAAATATCTCGGAAACGAAGCGAGCTATGGCAAAATGTTAAGAGACCTTTTTTGTAGAAAATAATGTTTCCTACAATTTACGTTCTATGATATTTTTTGAACAGAAGCGTAGTTTTCGAGATATATCGAGATATTTAAAAGTTCCGAAGCCGCACCAACATAACAGAGATACAGAAACACCGTGGCCCCTTTCTTTGAGATAACTCTGCACTATTGCGACCTGCAAATGCCACTTCCAGCTCAGCTGTGCAGAAGAAGAACAACAAGAAGAAGAAATATCTCGAAATATGTCCGTCAGGCCAGTTCCTTTGAGCTGAATCTGCAAATATCTCGGAAACGAAGCGAGCTATGGCAAAATGTTAAGAGACGTTTTTTGTAGAGAATTATGTTTCCTACAATTTATGTTCTATGATATTTTTTGATCAGAAGCGTAGTTTTCGAGATATATCGAGATATTTAAAAGTTCCGAAGACGCACCAACATAATAGAGATACAGAAACACCGTGGCCCCTTTCTTTGAGATAACTGTGCACTAGTGCGAGCCGCAAATGCCACTTCCAGCTTAGCTGTGCAGAAGAAGAACAACAAGAAGAAGAAATATCTCGAAATATGTCCGTCAGGCCCCTTCCCTTGAGATATATCTGCAAATATCTCGGAAACGAAGCGAGCTATGGCGAAATGTTAAGAGACCTTTTTTGTAGAGAATTAAGTTTCCTACTTTTTATCTTCTATGATATTTTTTGATCAGATGCGTAGTTCTCGAGATATATCAAGATATTTAAAAGATCCGAAGCCGCACCAACATAATAGAGATACAGAAACACCGTGGCCCCTCTCTTTGAGATAACTCTGCACTATTGCGAGCTGCAAATGCCACTTCCAGCTTAGCTGTGCAGAAGAAGAACAACAAGAAGAAGAAATATCTCGAAATATGTCCGTCAGGCCCCTTCCCTTGAGATAAATCTGCAAATATCTCGGAAACGAAGCGAGCTATGGCAAAATGTTAAGAGACCTTTTTTGTAGAGAATTAAGTTTCCTACTTTTTATGTTCTATGATATTTTGTGATCGGATGCGTAGTTCTCGAGATATATCAAGATATTTAAAAGTTCCGAAGACGCACCAACATAATAGAGATACAGAAACACCGTGGCCCCTTTCTTTGAGATAACTGTGCACTAGTGCGAGCCGCAAATGCCACTTCCAGCTTAGCTGTGCAGAAGAAGAACAACAAGAAGAAGAAATATCTCGAAATATGTCCGTCAGGCCCCTTCCCTTGAGATATATCTGCAAATATCTCGGAAACGAAGCGAGCTATGGCGAAATGTTAAGAGACCTTTTTTGTAGAGAATTAAGTTTCCTACTTTTTATCTTCTATGATATTTTTTGATCAGATGCGTAGTTCTCGAGATATATCAAGATATTTAAAAGATCCGAAGCCGCACCAACATAATAGAGATACAGAAACACCGTGGCCCCTCTCTTTGAGATAACTCTGCACTATTGCGAGCTGCAAATGCCACTTCCAGCTTAGCTGTGCAGAAGAAGAACAACAAGAAGAAGAAATATCTCGAAATATGTCCGTCAGGCCCCTTCCCTTGAGATAAATCTGCAAATATCTCGGAAACGAAGCGAGCTATGGCAAAATGTTTAGAGACCTTTCTTGTAGAGAATTAAGTTTCCTACTTTTTATGTAGTATGATATTTTTTGATCAGATTCGTAGTTCTCGAGATATATCAAGATATTTAAAAGTTCCGAAGCCGCACCAACATAATAGAGATACAGAAACACCGTGGCCCCTTTCTTTGGGATAACTCTGCACTATTGCGAGCTGCAAATGCCACTTCCAGCTTAGCTGTGCAGAACAAGAACAACAAGAAGAAGAAATATCTCGAAATATGTCCGTCAGGCCCCTTCCCTCGAGATAAATCTGCAAATATCTCGGAAACGAAGCGAGCTATGGCAAAATGTTAAGAGACCTTTTTTGTAGAGAATTAAGTTTCCTACTTTTTATGTTCTATGATATTTTGTGATCGGATGCGTAGTTCTCGAGATATATCAAGATATTTAAAAGTTCCGAAGCCGCACCAACATAGTAGAGATACGGAAACACCGTGGCCCCTTTCTTTGAGATAACTCTGCACTATTGCGCGCTGCAAATGCCACTTCCAGCTTAGCTGTGCAGAAGAAAAACAACAAGAAGAAGAAATATCTCGAAATATGTCCGTCAGGCCCCTTCCCTCGAGATAAATCTGCAAATATCTCGGAAACGAAGCGAGCTATGGCAAAATGTTAAGAGACCTTTTTTGTAGAGAATAATGTTTCCTACAATTTACGTTCTATGATATTTTTTGATCAGAAGCGTAGTTTTCGAGATATATCGAGATATTTAAAAGTTCCGAAGCCGCACCAACATAATAGAGATACAGAAACACCGTGGCCCCTTTCTTTGAGATAACTCTGCACTATTGCGATCTGCAAATGCCACTTCCAGCTTAGCTGTGCAGAAGAAGAACAACAAGAAGAAGAAATATCTGGAAATATGTCCGTCAGGCCCCTTCCCTTGAGATAAATCTGCAAATATCTCGGAAACGAAGCGAGCTACGGCAAAATGTTAACAGACCTTTTTTGTAGAGAATTATGTTTCCTACAATTTATGTTCTATGATATTTTTTGATCAGAAGCGTAGTTTTCGAGATATATCGAGATATTTAAAAGATCCGAAGCCGCACCAACATAATAGAGATACAGAAACACCGTGGCCCCTTTCTTTGAGATAACTCTGCACTATTGCGCGCTGCAAATGCCACTTCCAGCTTAGCTGTGCAGAAGAAGAACAACAAGAAGAAGAAATATCTCGAAATATGTCCGTCAGGCCCCTTCCCTCGAGATAAATCTGCAAATATCTCGGAAACGAAGCGAGCTATGGCAAAATGTTAAGAGACCTTTTTTGTAGAGAATTAAGTTTCCTACTTTTTATGTTCTATGATATTTTTTGATCGGATGCGTAGTTCTCGAGATATATCAAGATATTTAAAAGTTCCGAAGCCGTACCAACATAATAGAGGTACAGAAACACCGTGGCCCCTTTCTTTGAGATAACTCTGCACTATTGCGAGCTGCAAATGCCACCTCCAGCTTAGCTGTGCAGAAGAAGAACAACAAAAAGAAGAAATATCTCGAAATATGTCCGTCAGGCCCCTTCCCTTGAAATAAATCTGCAAATATCTCGGAAACGAAGCGAGCTATGGCAAAATGTTAAGAGACCTCTTTTGTAGAGAATTAGGTTTCCTACTTTTTATGTTCTATGATATTTTTTGATCAGAAGCGTAGTTTTCGAGATATATCGAGATATTTAAAAGATCCGAAGCCGCACCAACATAATAGAGATACAGAAACACCGTGGCCCCTTTCTTTGAGATAACTCTGCACTAGTGCGAGCCGCAAATGCCGCTTCCAGCTTAGCTGTGCAGAAGAAGAACAACAAGAAGAAGAAATATCTCGAAATATGTCCGTCAGGCCCCTTCCCTCGAGATAAATCTGCAAATATCTCGGAAACGAAGCGAGCTATGGCAAAATGTTGAGAGACCTTTTTTGTAGAGAATTAAGTTTCCTACTTTTTATGTTCTATGATATTTTGTGATCGGATGCGTAGTTCTCGAGATATATCAAGATATTTAAAAGTTCCGAAGCCGCACCAACATAGTAGAGATACGGAAACACCGTGGCCCCTTTCTTTGAGATAACTCTGCACTATAGCGCGCTGCAAATGCCACTTCCAGCTTAGCTGTGCAGAAGAAAAACAACAAGAAGAAGAAATATCTCGAAATATGTCCGTCAGGCCCCTTCCCTCGAGATAAATCTGCAAATATCTCGGAAACGAAGCGAGCTATGGCAAAATGTTAAGAGACCTCTTTTGTAGAGAATTAAGTTTCCTACTTTTTATGTTCTATGATATTTTTTGATCAGAAGCGTAGTTTTCGAGATATATCGAGATATTTAAAAGATCCGAAGCCGCACCAACATAATAGAGATACAGAAACACCGTGGCCCCTTTCTTTGAGATAACTCTGCACTAGTGCGAGCCGCAAATGCCGCTTCCAGCTTAGCTGTGCAGAAGAAGAACAACAAGAAGAAGAAATATCTCGAAATATGTCCGTCAGGCCCCTTCCCTCGAGATAAATCTGCAAATATCTCGGAAACGAAGCGAGCTATGGCAAAATGTTGAGAGACCTTTTTTGTAGAGAATTAAGTTTCCTACTTTTTATGTTCTATGATATTTTGTGATCGGATGCGTAGTTCTCGAGATATATCAAGATATTTAAAAGTTCCGAAGCCGCACCAACATAGTAGAGATACGGAAACACCGTGGCCCCTTTCTTTGAGATAACTCTGCACTATTGCGCGCTGCAAATGCCACTTCCAGCTTAGCTGTGCAGAAGAAAAACAACAAGAAGAAGAAATATCTCGAAATATGTCCGTCAGGCCCCTTCCCTTGAGATAAATCTGCAAATATCTCGGAAACGAAGCGAGCTATGGCAAAATGTTAAGAGACCTCTTTTGTAGAGAATTAAGTTTCCTACTTTTTATGTTCTATGATATTTTTCGATCAGATGCGTAGTTCTCGAGATATATCAAGATATTTAAAAGTTCCGAAGCCGCACCAACATAATAGAGATACAGAAACACCGTGGCCCCTTTCTTTGAGATAACTCTGCACTATTGCGAGCTGCAAATGCCACTTCCAGCTTAGCTGTGCAGAAGAAGAACAACAAAAAGAAGAAATATCTCGAAATATGTCCGTCAGGCCCCTTCCCTTGAGATAAATCTGCAAATATCTCGGAAACGAAGCGAGCTATGGCAAAATGTTAAGAGACCTTTTTTGTAGAGAATTATGTTTCCTACAATTTATGTTCTATGATATTTTTTGATCAGAAGCGTAGTTTTCGAGATATATCGAGATATTTAAAAGTTCCGAAGCCGCACCAACATAATAGAGATACTGAAACACCGTGGCCCCTTTCCTTGAGATAACTCTGCACTAGTGCGAGCCGCAAATGCCACTTCCAGCTTAGCTGTGCAGAAGAAGAACAACAAGAAGAAGAAATATCTCGAAATATGTCCGTCAGGCCCCTTCCCTTGAGATAAATCTGGAAATATCTCGAAAACGAAGCGAGCTATGGCAAAATGTTAAGAGACCTTTTTTGTAGAGAATTAAGTTTTCTACAATTTATGTTCTATGATATTTTTTGATCGGATGCGTAGTTCTCGAGATATATCAAGATATTTAAAAGTTCCGAAGCCGCACCAACATAATAGAGATACAGAAACACCGTGGCCCCTTTCTTTGAGATAACTCTGCACTATTGCGAGCTGGAAATGCCACTTCCAGTTTAGCTGTGCAGAAGAAGAACAACAAGAAGAAGAAATATCTCGAAATATGTCCGTCAGGCCCCTTCCCTTGAGATATATCTGCAAATATCTCGGAAACGAAGCGAGCTATGGCAAAATGTTAAGAGACCTTTTTTGTCGAGAATTATGTTTCCTACAATTTATGTTCTATGATATTTTTTGATCAGAAGCGTAGTTTTCGAGATAAATCGAGATATTTAAAAGTTCCGAAGCCGCACCAACATAATAGAGATACAGAAACACCGTGGCCCCTTTCTTTGAGATAACTCAGCACTATTGCGAGCTGGAAATGCCACTTCCAGCTTAGCTGTGCAGAAGAAGAACAACAAGAAGAAGAAATATCTCGAAGTATGTCCGTCAGGCCCCTTCCCTTGAGATAAATCTGCAAATATCTCGGAAACGAAGCGAGCTATGGCAAAATGTTAAGAGACCTTTTTTGTAGAGAATTAAGTTTCCTACTTTTTATGTTCTATGATATTTTTTGATCAGATGCGTAGTTCTCGAGATATATCAAGATATTTAAAAGTTCCGAAGCCGCACCAACATAATAGAGATACAGAAACACCGTGGCCCCTTTCTTTGAGGTAACTCTGCACTATTGCGAGCTGCAAATGCCACTTCCAGCTTAGCTGTGCAGAAGAAGAACAACAAGAAGAAGAAATATCTCGAAATATGTCCGTCAGGCCCCTTCCCTTGAGATAAATCTGCAAATATCTCGGAAACCAAGCCAGCTATCGCAAAATGTTAAGAGACCTTATTTGTAGAGATTTAAGTTTCCTACTTTTTATGTTCTACGATATTTTTTGATCAGATGCGTAGTTCTCGAGATATATCAAGATATTTAAAAGTTCCGAAGCCGCACCAACATAATAGAGATACAGAAACACCGTGGCCCCTTTCTTTGAGATAACCCTGCACTATTGCGAGCTGCAAATGCCACTTCCAGCTTAGCTGTGCAGAAGAAGAACAACAAGAAGAAGAAATATCTCGAAATATGTCCGGCAGGCCCCTTCCCTTGAGATAAATCTGCAAATATCTCGGAAACGAAGCGAGCTATGGCAAAATGTTAAGAGACCTTTTTTGTAGAGAATTAAGTTTCCTACTTTTTATGTTCTATGATATTTTCTGATCAGATGCGTAGTTCTCGAGATATATCAAGATATTTAATAGTTCCGAAGCCGCACCAACATAATAGAGATACAGAAACACCGTGGCCCCTTTCTTTGAGATAACTCTGCACTACTGCGAGCTGCAAATGCCACTTCCAGCTTAGCTGTGCAGAAGAAGAACAACAAGAAGAAGAAATATCTCGAAATATGTCCGTCAGGCCCCTTCCCTTGAGATAAATCTGCAAATATCTCGGAAACGAAGCGAGCTATGGCAAAATGTTGAGAGACCTTTTTTGTAGAGAATTAAGTTTCCTACTTTTTATGTTCTATGATATTTTGTGATCGGATGCGTAGTTCTCGAGATATATCAAGATATTTAAAAGTTCCGAAGCCGCACCAACATAGTAGAGATACGGAAACACCGTGGCCCCTTTCTTTGAGATAACTCTGCACTATTGCGAGCTGCAAATGCCACTTCCAGCTTAGCTGTGCAGAAGAAGAACAACAAAAAGAAGAAATATCTCGAAATATGTCCGTCAGGCCCCTTCCCTTGAGATAAATCTGCAAATATCTCGGAAACGAAGCGAGCTATGGCAAAATGTTAAGAGGCCTTTTTTGTACAGAATTAAGTTTCCTACTTTTTATGTTCTATGATATTTTTTGATCAGATGCGTAATTCTCGAGATATATCAAGATATTTAAAAGTTCCGAAGCCGCACCAACATAATAGAGATACAGAAACACCGTGGCCCCTTTCTTTGAGATAACTCTGCACTATTGCGAGCTGTAAATGCCACTTCCAGCTTAGCTGTGCAGAAGAACAACAAGAAGAAGAAATATCTCGAAATATGTCCGTGAGGCCCCTGCCCTTGAGATATATCTGCAAATATCTCGGAAACGAAGCGAGCTATGGCAAAATGTTAAGAGACCTTTTTTGTAGAAAATTATGTTTCCTACAATTTATGTTCTATGATATTTTTTGATCAGAAGCGTAGTTTTCGAGATATATCGAGATATTTAAAAGTTCCGAAGCCGCACCAACATAATAGAGATACTGAAACACCGTGGCCCCTTTCCTTGAGATAACTCTGCACTAGTGCGAGCCGCAAATGCCACTTCCAGCTTAGCTGTGCAGAAGAAGAACAACAAGAAGAAGAAATATCTCGAAATATGTCCGTCAGGCCCCTTCCCTTGAGATAAATCTGGAAATATCTCGAAAACGAAGAGAGCTATGGCAAAATGTTAAGAGACCTTTTTTGTAGAGAATTAAGTTTTCTACAATTTATGTTCTATGATATTTTTTGATCGGATGCGTAGTTCTCGAGATATATCAAGATATTTAAAAGTTCCGAAGCCGCACCAACATAATAGAGATACAGAAACACCGTGGCCCCTTTCTTTGAGATAACTCTGCACTATTGCTCGCTGCAAATGCCACTTCCAGCTTAGCTGTGCAGAAGAAGAACAACAAGAAGAAGAAATATCTCGAAGTATGTCCGTCAGGCCCCTTCCCTTGAGATAAATCTGCAAATATCTCGGAAACGAAGCGAGCTACGGCAAAATGTTAAGAGACCTTTTTTGTAGAAAATTAGGATTCCTACTTTTTATGTTCTATGATATTTTTTGAACAGATGCGTAGTTCTCGAGATATATCAAGATATTTAAAAGTTCCGAAGCCGCACCAACATAATAGAGATACAGAAACACCGTGGCCCCTTTCTTTGAGATAACTCTGCACTATTGCGCGCTGCAAATGCCACTTCCAGCTTAGCTGTGCAGAAGAAGAACAACAAGAAGAAGAAATATCTCGAAGTATGTCCGTCAGGCCCCTTCCCTTGAGATAAATCTGCAAATATCTCGGAAACGAAGCGAGCTATGGCAAAATGTTAAGAGACCTTTTTTGTAGAGAATTAAGTTTCCTACTTTTTATGTTCTATGATATTTTTTGATCAGATGCGTAGTTCTCGAGATATATCAAGATATTTAAAAGTTCCGAAGCCGCACCAACATAATAGAGATACAGAAACACCGTGGCCCCTTTCTTTGAGGTAACTCTGCACTATTGGGAGCTGCAAATGCCACTTCCAGCTTAGCTGTGCAGAAGAAGAACAACAAGAAGAAGAAATATCTCGAAATATGTCCGTCAGGCCCCTTCCCTTGAGATAAATCTGCAAATATCTCGGAAACCAAGCGAGCTATCGCAAAATGTTAAGAGACCTTATTTGTAGAGATTTAAGTTTCCTACTTTTTATGTTCTACGATATTTTTTGATCAGATGCGTAGTTCTCGAGATATATCAAGATATTTAAAAGTTCCGAAGCCGCACCAACATAATAGAGATACAGAAACACCGTGGCCCCTTTCTTTGAGATAACTCTGCACTATTGCGAGCTGCAAATGCCACTTCCAGCTTAGCTGTGCAGAAGAAGAACAACAAGAAGAAGAAATATCTGGAAATATGTCCGTCAGGCCCCTTCCCTTGAGATAATTCTGCAAATATCTCGGAAACGAAGCGAGCTACGGCAAAATGTTAAGAGACCTTTTCTGTAGAAAATTAGGATTCCTACTTTTTATGTTCTATGATATTTTTTGAACAGATGCGTAGTTCTCGAGATATATCAAGATATTTAAAAGTTCCGAAGCCGCACCAACATAATAGAGATACAGAAACACCGTGGCCCCTTTCTTTGAGATAACTCTGCACTATTGCGCGCTGCAAATGCCACTTCCAGCTTAGCTGTGCAGAAGAAGAACAACAAGAAGAAGAAATATCTCGAAATATGTCCGTCAGGCCCCTTCCCTTGAGATAAATCTGCAAATATCTCGGAAACCAAGCGAGCTATCGCAAAATGTTAAGAGACCTTTTCTGTAGAAAATTAGGATTCCTACTTTTTATGTTCTATGATATTTTTTGAACAGATGCGTAGTTCTCGAGATATATCAAGATATTGAAAGTTCCGAAGCCGCACCAACATAATAGAGATACAGAAACACCGTGGCCCCTTTCTTTGAGATAACTCTGCACTATTGCGCGCTGCAAATGCCACTTCCAGCTTAGCTGTGCAGAAGAAGAACAACAAGAAGAAGAAATATCTCGAAATATGTCCGTCAGGCCCCTTCCCTTGAGATAAATCTGCAAATATCTCGGAAACGAAGCGAGCTATGGCAAAATGTTAAGAGACCTTTTTGTAGAGAATTAAGTTTCCTACTTTTTATGTTCTATGATATTTTCTGATCAGATGCGTAGTTCTCGAGATATATCAAGATATTTAAAAGTTCCGAAGCCGCACCAACATAATAGAGATACAGAAACACCGTGGCCCCTTTCTTTGCGATAACTCTGCACTATTGCGAGCTGCAAATGCCACTTCCAGCTTAGCTGTGCAGAAGAAGAACAACAAGAAGAAGAAATATCTCGAAATATGTCCGTCAGGCCCCTTCCCTTGAGATAAATCTGCAAATATCTCGGAAACGAAGCGAGCTATGGCAAAATGTTAAGAGACCTTTTTTGTAGAGAATTAAGTTTCCTACTTTTTATGTTCTATGATATTTTTCGATCAGAGGCGTAGTTCTCGAGATATATCAAGATATTTAAAAGTTCCGAAGCCGCACCAACATAATAGAGATACAGAAACACCGTGGCCCCTCTCTTTGAGATAACTCTGCACGATTGCGAGCTGGAAATGCCACTTCCAGTTTAGCTGTGCAGAAGAAGAACAACAAGACGAAGAAATATCTCGAAATATGTCCGTCAGGCCCCTTCCCTTGAGATAAATCTGCAAATATCTCGGAAACGAAGCGAGCTACGGCAAAATGTTAAGAGACCTTTTTTGTAGAAAATTAGGTTTCCTACTTTTTATGTTCTATGATATTTTTTGATCAGATGCGTAGTTCTCGAGATATATCAAGATATTTAAACGTTCCGAAGCCGCACCAACATAATAGAGATACAGAAACACCGTGGCCCCTTTCTTTGAGATAACTCTGCACTATTGCGAGCTGCAAATGCCACTTCCAGCTTAGCTGTGCAGAAGAGGAACAACAAGAAGAAGAAATATCTCGGAATATGTCCGTCAGGCCCCTTCCCTTGAGCTAAATCTGCAAATATCTCGGAAACGAAGCGAGCTATGGCAAAATGTTAAGAGACCTTTTTTGTAGAGAATTAAGTTTCCTACTTTTTATGTTCTATGATATTTTCTGATCAGATGCGTAGTTCTCGAGATATATCAAGATATTTAAAAGTTCCGAAGCCGCACCAACATAATAGAGATACAGAAACACCGTGGCCCCTTTCTTTGCGATAACTCGGCACTATTGCGAGCTGCAAATGCCACTTCCAGCTTAGCTGTGCAGAAGAAGAACAACAAGAAGAAGAAATATCTCGAAATATGTCCGTCAGGCCCCTTCCCTTGAGATAAATCTGCAAATATCTCGGAAACGAAGCGAGCTATGGCAAAATGTTAAGAGACCTTTTTTGTAGAGAATTAAGTTTCCTACTTTTTATGTTCTATGATATTTTTCGATCAGAGGCGTAGTTCTCGAGATATATCAAGATATTTAAAAGTTCCGAAGCCGCACCAACATAATAGAGATACAGAAACACCGTGGCCCCTCTCTTTGAGATAACTCTGCACGCTTGCGAGCTGGAAATGCCACTTCCAGTTTAGCTGTGCAGAAGAAGAACAACAAGAAGAAGAAATATCTCGAAATATGTCCGTCAGGCCCCTTCCCTTGAGATAAATCTGCAAATATCTCGGAAACGAAGCGAGCTACGGCAAAATGTTAAGAGACCTTTTTTGTAGAAAATTAGGTTTCCTACTTTTTATGTTCTATGATATTTTTTGATCAGATGCGTAGTTCTCGAGATATATCAAGATATTTAAACGTTCCGAAGCCGCACCAACATAATAGAGATACAGAAACACCGTGGCCCCTTTCTTTGAGATAACTCTGCACTATTGCGAGCTGCAAATGCCACTTCCAGCTTAGCTGTGCAGAAGAGGAACAACAAGAAGAAGAAATATCTCGGAATATGTCCGTCAGGCCCCTTCCCTTGAGCTAAATCTGCAAATATCTCGGAAACGATGCCAGTTATGGGATAATGTTAAGAGACCTTTTTTGTAGAGAATTAAGTTTCCTACTTTTTATGTTCTATGATATTTTTTGATCAGATGCGTAGTTCTCGAGATATATCAAGATATTTAAAAGTTCCGAAGCCGCACCAACATAATAGAGATACAGAAACACCGTGGCCCCTTTCTTTGAGATAACTCTGCACTATTGCGCGCTGCAAATGCCACTTCCAGCTTAGCTGTGCAGAAGAAGAACAACAAGAAGAAGAAATATCTCGAAATATGTCCGTCAGGCCCCTTCCCTTGAGATAAATCTGCAAATATCTCGGAAACGAAGCGAGCTACGGCAAAATGTTAAGAGACCTTTTTTGTAGAAAATTAGGTTTGCTACTTTTTATGTTCTATGATATTTTTTGATCAGATGCGTAGTTCTCGAGATATATCAAGATATTTAAAAGTTCCGAAGCCGCACCAACATAATAGAGATACAGAAACACCGTGGCCCCTTTCTTTGCGATAACTCTGCACTATTGCGAGCTGCAAATGCCACTTCCAGCTTAGCTGTGCAGAAGAAGAACAACAAGAAGAAGAAATATCTCGAAATATGTCCGTCAGGCCCCTTCCCTTGAGATAAATCTGCAAATATCTCGGAAACGAAGCGTGCTACGGCAAAATGTTAAGAGACCTTTTTTGTAGAGAATTATGTTTCCTACAATTTACGTTCTCAGATATTTTTTGATCAGAAGCGTAGTTTTCGAGATATATCGAGATATTTAGAAGTTCCGAAGCCGCACCAACATAATAGAGATACAGAAACACCGTGGCCCCTTTCTTTGAGATAACTCTGCACTATTGCGACCTGCAAATGCCACTTCCAGCTTAGCTGTGCAGAAGAGGAACAACAAGAAGAAGAAATATCTCGGAATATGTCCGTCAGGCCCCTTCCCTTGAGCTAAATCTGCAAATATCTCGGAAACGATGCCAGCTATGGGAAAATGTTAAGAGACCTTTTTTGTAGAGAATTAAGTTTCCTACTTTTTATGTTCTATGATATTTTTTGATCAGATGCGTAGTTCTCGAGATATATCCTGATATTTAAAAGTTCCGAAGCGGCACCAACATAATAGAGATACAGAAACACCGTGGCCCCTTTCTTTGAGGTAACTCTGCACTGTTGCGAGCTGCAAATGCCACTTCCAGCTTAGCTGTGCAGAAGAAGAACAACAAGAAGAAGAAATATCCCGAAATATGTCCGTCAGGCCCCTTCCCTTGAGATAAATCTGCAAATATCTCGGAAACCAAGCGAGCTATGGCAAAATGTTTAGAGACCTTATTTGTAGAGAATTAAGTTTCCTACTTTTTGTGTTCTACGATATTTTTTGATCAGATGCGTAGTTCTCGAGATATATCAAGATATTTAAAAGTTCCGAAGCCGCACCAACATAATAGAGATACAGAAACACCGTGGCCCCTTTCTTTGAGATAACTCTGCACTATTGCGAGCTGCAAATGCCACTTCCAGCTTAGCTGTGCAGAAGAAGAACAACAAGAAGAAGAAATATCTCGAAATATGTCCGTCAGGCCCCTTCCCTTGAGATAAATCTGCAAATATCTCGGAAACGAAGCGAGCTATGGCAAAATGTTAAGAGACCTTTTTTGTAGAGAATTAAGTTTCCTACTTTTTATGTTCTATGATATTTTTTGATCAGATGCGTAGTTCTCGAGATATATCAAGATATTTAAAAGCTCCGAAGCTGCACCAACATAATAGAGGTACAGAAACACCGTGGCCCCTTTCTTTGAGATAACTCTGCACTATTGCGAGCTGCAAATGCCACTTCCAGCTTAGCTGTGCAGAAGAAGAAGAACAAGAATAAGAAATATTTCGAAATATGTCCGTCAGGCCCCTTCCCTTGAGATAAATCTGCAAATATCTCGGAAACCAAGCGAGCTACGGCAAAATGTTAAGAGACCTTTTTTGTAGAAAATTAGGTTTCCTACTTTTTATGTTCTATGATATTTTTTGATCAGATGCGTAGTTCTCGAGATATATCAAGATATTTAAAAGTTCCGAAGCCGCACCAACATAATAGAGATACAGAAACACCGTGGCCCCTTTCTTTGCGATAACTCTGCACTATTGCGAGCTGCAAATGCCACTTCCAGCTTAGCTGTGCAGAAGAAGAACAACAAGAAGAAGAAATATCTCGAAATATGTCCGTCAGGCCCCTTCCCTTGAGATAAATCTGCAAATATCTCGGAAACGAAGCGAGCTATGGCAAAATGTTAAGAGACCTTTTTTGTAGAGAATTAAGTTTCCTACTTTTTATGTTCTATAATATTTTTCGATCAGAGGCGTAGTTCTCGAGATATATCAAGATATTTAAAAGTTCCGAAGCCGGACCAACATAATAGAGATACAGAAACACCGTGGCCCCTCTCTTTGAGATAACTCTGCACGATTGCGAGCTGGAAATGCCACTTCCAGTTTAGCTGTGCAGAAGAAGAACAACAAGAAGAAGAAATATCTCGAAATATGTCCGTCAGGCCCCTTCCCTTGAGATAAATCTGCAAATATCTCGGAAACGAAGCGAGCTACGGCAAAATGTTAAGAGACCTTTTTTGTAGAAAATGAGGTTTCCTACTTTTTATGTTCTATGATATTTTTTGATCAGATGCGTAGTTCTCGAGAGATATCAAGATATTTAAACGTTCCGAAGCCGCACCAACATAATAGAGATACAGAAACACCGTGGCCCCTTTCTTTGAGATAACTCTGCACTATTGCGAGCTGCAAATGCCACTTCCAGCTTAGCTGTGCAGAAGAAGAACAACAAGAAGAAGAAATATCTCGAAATATGTCCGTCAGGACCCTTCCCTTGAGATATATCTGCAAATATCTCGGAAACGAAGCGAGCTATTGCAAAACGTTAAAAGACCTTTTTTGTAGAGAATTAAGTTTCCTACTTTTTATGTTCTGTGATATTTTTTGATCAGATGCGTAGTTCTCGAGATATATCAAGATATTTAAAAGCTCCGAAGCTGCACCAACATAATAGAGGTACAGAAACACCGTGGCCCCTTTCTTTGAGATAACTCTGCACTATAGCGAGCTGCAAATGCCACTTCCAGCTTAGCTGTGCAGAAGAAGAACAACAAGAATAAGAAATATTTCGAAATATGTCCGTCAGGCCCCTTCCCTTGAGATAAATCTGCAAATATCTCGGAAACGAACAGAGCTATGGCAAAATGTTAAGAGACCTTTTTTGTAGAGAATTAAGTTTCCTACTTTTCATGTTCTATGATATTTTTTGATCAGATGCGTAGTTCTCGAGATATATCAAGATATTTAAAAGTTCCGAAGCCGCACCAACATAATAGAGATACAGAAACACCGTGGCCCCTTTCTTTGAGATAACTCTGCACTATTGCGAGCTGCAAATGCCACTTCCAGCTTAGCTGTGCAGAAGAAGAACAACAAGAAGAAGAAATATCTCGAAATATGTCCGTCAGGCCCCTTCCCTTGAGATAAATCTGCAAATATCTCGGAAACGATGCCAGTTATGGGAAAATGTTAAGAGACCTTTTTTGTAGAGAATTAAGTTTCCTACTTTTTATGTTCTATGATATTTTTTGATCAGATGCGTAGTTCTCGAGATATATCAAGATATTTAAAAGCTCCGAAGCTGCACCAACATAATAGAGGTACAGAAACACCGTGGCCCCTTTCTTTGAGATAACTCTGCACTATAGCGAGCTGCAAATGCCACTTCCAGCTTAGCTGTGCAGAAGAAGAACAACAAGAATAAGAAATATTTCGAAATATGTCCGTCAGGCCCCTTCCCTTGAGATAAATCTGCAAATATCTCGGAAACGAAGCGAGCTACGGCAAAATGTTAAGAGACCTTTTTTGTAGAAAATTAGGTTTCCTACTTTTTATGTTCTATGATATTTTTTGATCAGATGCGTAGTTCTCGAGATATATCAAGATATTTAAAAGTTCCGAAGCCGCACCAACATAATAGAGATACAGAAACACCGTGGTCCCTTTCTTTGCGATAACTCTGCACTATTGCGAGCTGCAAATGCCACTTCCAGCTTAGCTGTGCAGAAGAAGAACAACAAGAAGAAGAAATATCTCGAAATATGTCCGTCAGGCCCCTTCCCTTGAGATAAATCTGCAAATATCTCGGAAACGAAGCGAGCTATGGCAAAATGTTCAGAGACCTTTTTTGTAGAGAATTATGTTTCCTACAATTTCCGTTCTCTGATATTTTTTGATCAGAAGCGTAGTTTTCGAGATATATCGAGATATTTAAAAGTTCCGAAGCCGCACCAACATAATAGAGATACAGAAACACCGTGGCCCCTTTCTTTGAGATAACTCTGCACTATTGCGACCTGCAAATGCCACTTCCAGCTTAGCTGTGCAGAAGAGGAACAAGAAGAAGAAGAAATATCTCGGAATATGTCCGTCAGGCCCCTTCCCTTGAGCTAAATCTGCAAATATCTCGGAAACGATGCCAGCTATGGGAAAATGTTAAGAGACCTTTTTTGTAGAGAATTAAGTTTCCTACTTTTTATGTTCTATGATATTTTTTGATCAGGTGCGTAGTTCTCGAGATATATCAAGATATTTAAAAGCTCCGAAGCTGCACCAACATAATAGAGGTACAGAAACACCGTGGCCCCTTTCTTTGAGATAACTCTGCACTATTGCGAGCTGCAAATGCCACTTCCAGCTTAGCTGTGCAGAAGAAGAACAACAAGAATAAGAAATATTTCGAAATATGTCCGTCAGGCCCCTTCCCTTGAGATAAATCTGCAAATATCTCGGAAACGAAGCGAGCTACGGCAAAATGTTAAGAGACCTTTTTTGTAGAAAATTAGGTTTCCTACTTTTTATGTTCTATGATATTTTTTGATCAGATGCGTAGTTCTCGAGATATATCAAGATATTTAAAAGTTCCGAAGCCGCACCAACATAATAGAGATACAGAAACACCGTGGCCCCTTTCTTTGCGATAACTCTGCACTATTGCGAGCTGCAAATGCCACTTCCAGCTTAGCTGTGCAGAAGAAGAACAACAAGAAGAAGAAATATCTCGAAATATGTCCGTCAGGCCCCTTCCCTTGAGATAAATCTGCAAATATCTCGGAAACGAAGCGAGCTATGGCAAAATGTTAAGAGACCTTTTTTGTAGAGAATTAAGTTTCCTACTTTTTATGTTCTATGATATTTTTCGATCAGAGGCGTAGTTCTCGAGATATATCAAGATATTTAAAAGTTCCGAAGCCGCACCAACATAATAGAGATACAGAAACACCGTGGCCCCTCTCTTTGAGATAACTCTGCACGATTGCGAGCTGGAAATGCCACTTCCAGCTTAGCTGTGCAGAAGAAGAACAACAAGAAGAAGAAATATCTCGAAATATGTCCCTCAGGCCCCTTCCCTTGAGATAAATCTGCAAATATCTCGGAAACGAAACGAGCTATGGCAAAATGTTAAGAGACCATTTTTGTAGAGAATTAAGTTTCCTACTTTTTATGTTCTATGATATTTTTTGATCAGATGCGTAGTTCTCGAGATATATCCTGATATTTAAAAGTTCCGAAGCGGCACCAACATAATAGAGATACAGAAACACCGTGGCCCCGTTCTTTGAGGTAACTCTGCACTATTGCGAGCTGCAAATGCCACTTCCAGCTTAGCTGTGCAGAAGAAGAACAACAAGAAGAAGAAATATCTCGAAATATGTCCGTCAGGACCCTTCCCTTGAGATAAATCTGCAAATATCTCGGAAACGAAGCGAGCTATTGCAAAACGTTAAAAGACCTTTTTTGTAGAGAATTAAGTTTCCTACTTTTTATGTTGTATGATATTTTTTGATCAGATGCGTAGTTCTCGAGATATATCAAGATATTTAAAAGCTCCGAAGCTGTACCAACATAATAGAGGTACAGAAACACCGTGGCCCCTTTCTTTGAGATAACTCTGCACTATAGCGAGCTGCAAATGCCACTTCCAGCTTAGCTGTGCAGAAGAAGAACAACAAGAATAAGAAATATTTCGAAATATGTCCGTCAGGCCCCTTCCCTTGAGATAAATCTGCAAATATCTCGGAAACGATGCCAGTTATGGGAAAATGTTAAGAGACCTTTTTTGTAGAGAATTAAGTTTCCTACTTTTTATGTTCTATGATATTTTTTGATCAGATGCGTAGTTCTCGAGATATATCAAGATATTTAAAAGTTCCGAAGCCGCACCAACATAATAGAGATACAGAAACACCGTGGCCCGTTTCTTTGAGATAACTCTGCACTATTGCGCGCTGCAAATGCCACTTCCAGCTTAGCTGTGCAGAAGAAGAACAACAAGAAGAAGAAATATCTGGAAATATGTCCGTCAGACCCCTTCCCTTGAGATAAATCTGTAAATATCTCGGAAACGAAGCGAGCTACGGCAAAATGTTAAGAGACCTTTTTTGTAGAAAATTAGGATTCCTACTTTTTATGTTCTATGATATTTTCTGATCAGATGCGTAGTTCTCGAGATATATCAAGATATTTAAAAGTTCCGAAGCCGCACCAACATAATAGAGATACAGAAACACCGTGGCCCCTTTCTTTGAGGTAACTCTGCACTACTGCGAGCTGCAAATGCCACTTCCAGCTTAGCTGTGCAGAAGAAGAACAACAAGAAGAAGAAATATCTCGAAATATGTCCGTCAGGCCCCTTCCCTTGAGATAAATCTGCAAATATCTCGGAAACGAAGCGAGCTATGGCAAAATGTTAAGAGACCATTTTTGTAGAGAATTAAGTTTCCTACTTTTTATGTTCTATGATATTTTTTGATCAGATGCGTAGTTCTCGAGATATATCCTGATATTTAAAAGTTCCGAAGCGGCACCAACATAATAGAGATACAGAAACACCGTGGCCCCTTTCTTTGAGATAACCCTGCACTATTGCGAGCTGCAAATGCCACTTCCAGCTTAGCTGTGCAGAAGAAGAACAACAAGAAGAAGAAATATCTGGAAATATGTCCGTCAGGCCCCTTCCCTTGAGATAATTCTGCAAATATCTCGGAAACGAAGCGAGCTACGGCAAAATGTTAAGAGACCTTTTCTGTAGAAAATTAGGATTCCTACTTTTTATGTTCTATGATATTTTTTGAACAGATGCGTAGTTCTCGAGATATATCAAGATATTTAAAAGTTCCGAAGCCGCACCAACATAATAGAGATACAGAAACACCGTGGCCCCTTTCTTTGAGATAACTCTGCACTATTGCGCGCTGCAAATGCCACTTCCAGCTTAGCTGTGCAGAAGAAGAACAACAAGAAGAAGAAATATCTCGAAATATGTCCGTCAGGCCCCTTCCCTTGAGATAAATCTGCAAATATCTCGGAAACGAAGCGAGCTATGGCAAAATGTTAAGAGACCTTTTTTGTAGAGAATTAAGTTTCCTACTTTTTATGTTCTATGATATTTTCTGATCAGATGCGTAGTTCTCGAGATATATCAAGATATTTAATAGTTCCGAAGCCGCACCAACATAATAGAGATACAGAAACACCGTGGCCCCTTTCTTTGAGATAACTCTGCACTACTGCGAGCTGCAAATGCCACTTCCAGCTTAGCTGTGCAGAAGAAGAACAACAAGAAGAAGAAATATCTCGAAATATGTCCGTCAGGCCCCTTCCCTTGAGATAAATCTGCAAATATCTCGGAAACGAAGCGAGCTATGGCAAAATGTTAAGAGACGTTTTTTGTAGAGAATTATGTTTCCTACAATTTATGTTCTATGATATTTTTTGATCAGAAGCGTAGTTTTCGCGATATATCGAGATATTTAAAAGTTCCGAAGCCGCACCAACATAATAGAGATACAGAAACACCGTGGCCCCTCTCTTTGAGATAACTCTGCACTATTGCGAGCTGGAAATGCCACTTCCAGTTTAGCTGTGCAGAAGAAGAACAACAAGAAGAAGAAATATCTCGAAATATGTCCGTCAGGCCCCTTCCCTTGAGATAAATCTGCAAATATCTCGGAAACGAAGTGAGCTATGGTAAAATGTTAAGAGACCTTTTTTGTAGAGAATTAAGTTTCCTACTTTTTATGTTCTATGATATTTTTTGATCAGATGCGTAGTTCTCGAGATATATCAAGATATTTAAAAGTTCCGAAGCCGCACCAACATAATAGAGATACAGAAACACCGTGGCCCCTTTCTTACAGATAACTCTGCACTATTGCGAGCTGCAAATGCCACTTCCAGCTTAGCTGTGCAGAAGAAGAACAACAAGAAGAAGAAATATCTCGAAATATGTCCGTCAGGCCCCTTCCCTTGAGATAAATCTGCAAATATCTCGGAAACGAAGCGAGCTATGGCAAAATGTTAGGAGACCTTTTTTGTAGAGAATTAAGTTTCCTACTTTTTATGTTCTATGATATTTTTTGATCAGATGCGTAGTTCTCGAGATATATCAAGATATTTAAAAGTTCCGAAGCCGCACCAACATAATAGAGATACAGAAACACCGTGGCCCCTCTCTTTGAGATAACTCTGCACTATTGCGAGCTGGAAATGCCACTTCCAGTTTAGCTGTGCAGAAGAAGAACAACAAGAAGAAGAAATATCTCGAAATATGTCCGTTAGGCCCCTTCCCTTGAGATAAATCTGCAAATATCTCGGAAACGAAGCGAGCTATGGCAAAATGTTAAGAGACCTTTTTTGTAGAGAATTAAGTTTCCTACTTTTTATGTTGTATGATATTTTTTCATCAGATGCGTAGTTCTCGAGATATATCAAGATATTTAAAAGTTCCGATGCCGCACCAACATAATAGAGATACAGAAACACCGTGGCCCCTTTCTTTGAGATAACTCTGCACTATTGCGACCTGCAAATGCCACTTCCAGCTTAGCTGTGCAGAAGAGGAACAAGAAGAAGAAGAAATATCTCGGAATATGTCCGTCAGGCCCCTTCCCTTGAGCTAAATCTGCAAATATCTCGGAAACGATGCCAGCTATGGGAAAATGTTAAGAGACCTTTTTTGTAGAGAATTAAGTTTCCTACTTTTTATGTTCTATGATATTTTTTGATCAGGTGCGTAGTTCTCGAGATATATCAAGATATTTAAAAGCTCCGAAGCTGCACCAACATAATAGAGGTACAGAAACACCGTGGCCCCTTTCTTTGAGATAACTCTGCACTATTGCGAGCTGCAAATGCCACTTCCAGCTTAGCTGTGCAGAAGAAGAACAACAAGAATAAGAAATATTTCGAAATATGTCCGTCAGGCCCCTTCCCTTGAGATAAATCTGCAAATATCTCGGAAACGAAGCGAGCTACGGCAAAATGTTAAGAGACCTTTTTTGTAGAAAATTAGGTTTCCTACTTTTTATGTTCTATGATATTTTTTGATCAGATGCGTAGTTCTCGAGATATATCAAGATATTTAAAAGTTCCGAAGCCGCACCAACATAATAGAGATACAGAAACACCGTGGCCCCTTTCTTTGCGATAACTCTGCACTATTGCGAGCTGCAAATGCCACTTCCAGCTTAGCTGTGCAGAAGAAGAACAACAAGAAGAAGAAATATCTCGAAATATGTCCGTCAGGCCCCTTCCCTTGAGATAAATCTGCAAATATCTCGGAAACGAAGCGAGCTATGGCAAAATGTTAAGAGACCTTTTTTGTAGAGAATTAAGTTTCCTACTTTTTATGTTCTATGATATTTTTCGATCAGAGGCGTAGTTCTCGAGATATATCAAGATATTTAAAAGTTCCGAAGCCGCACCAACATAATAGAGATACAGAAACACCGTGGCCCCTCTCTTTGAGATAACTCTGCACGATTGCGAGCTGGAAATGCCACTTCCAGTTTAGCTGTGCAGAAGAAGAACAACAAGAAGAAGAAATATCTCGAAATATGTCCGTCAGGCCCCTTCCCTTGAGATAAATCTGCAAATATCTCGGAAACGAAGCGAGCTACGGCAAAATGTTAAGAGACCTTTTTTGTAGAAAATTAGGTTTCCTACTTTTTATGTTCTATGATATTTTTTGATCAGATGCGTAGTTCTCGAGATATATCAAGATATTTAAAAGTTCCGAAGCCGCACCAACATAATAGAGATACAGAAACACCGTGGCCCCTTTCTTTGCGATAACTCTGCACTATTGCGAGCTGCAAATGCCACTTCCAGCTTAGCTGTGCAGAAGAAGAACAACAAGAAGAAGAAATATCTCGAAATATGTCCCTCAGGCCCCTTCCCTTGAGATAAATCTGCAAATATCTCGGAAACGAAACGAGCTATGGCAAAATGTTAAGAGACCATTTTTGTAGAGAATTAAGTTTCCTACTTTTTATGTTCTATGATATTTTTTGATCAGATGCGTAGTTCTCGAGATATATCCTGATATTTAAAAGTTCCGAAGCGGCACCAACATAATAGAGATACAGAAACACCGTGGCCCCGTTCTTTGAGGTAACTCTGCACTATTGCGAGCTGCAAATGCCACTTCCAGCTTAGCTGTGCAGAAGAAGGACAACAAGAAGAAGAAATATCTCGAAATATGTCCGTCAGGACCCTTCCCTTGAGATAAATCTGCAAATATCTCGGAAACGAAGCGAGCTATTGCAAAACGTTAAAAGACCTTTTTTGTAGAGAATTAAGTTTCCTACTTTTTATGTTCTATGATATTTTTTGATCAGATGCGTAGTTCTCGAGATATATCAAGATATTTAAAAGCTCCGAAGCTGTACCAACATAATAGAGGTACAGAAACACCGTGGCCCCTTTCTTTGAGATAACTCTGCACTATAGCGAGCTGCAAATGCCACTTCCAGCTTAGCTGTGCAGAAGAAGAACAACAAGAATAAGAAATATTTCGAAATATGTCCGTCAGGCCCCTTCCCTTGAGATAAATCTGCAAATATCTCGGAAACGATGCCAGTTATGGGAAAATGTTAAGAGACCTTTTTTGTAGAGAATTAAGTTTCCTACTTTTTATGTTCTATGATATTTTTTGATCAGATGCGTAGTTCTCGAGATATATCAAGATATTTAAAAGTTCCGAAGCCGCACCAACATAATAGAGATACAGAAACACCGTGGCCCGTTTCTTTGAGATAACTCTGCACTATTGCGCGCTGCAAATGCCACTTCCAGCTTAGCTGTGCAGAAGAAGAACAACAAGAAGAAGAAATATCTGGAAATATGTCCGTCAGACCCCTTCCCTTGAGATAAATCTGTAAATATCTCGGAAACGAAGCGAGCTACGGCAAAATGTTAAGAGACCTTTTTTGTAGAAAATTAGGATTCCTACTTTTTATGTTCTATGATATTTTCTGATCAGATGCGTAGTTCTCGAGATATATCAAGATATTTAAAAGTTCCGAAGCCGCACCAACATAATAGAGATACAGAAACACCGTGGCCCCTTTCTTTGAGGTAACTCTGCACTACTGCGAGCTGCAAATGCCACTTCCAGCTTAGCTGTGCAGAAGAAGAACAACAAGAAGAAGAAATATCTCGAAATATGTCCGTCAGGCCCCTTCCCTTGAGATAAATCTGCAAATATCTCGGAAACGAAGCGAGCTATGGCAAAATGTTAAGAGACCATTTTTGTAGAGAATTAAGTTTCCTACTTTTTATGTTCTATGATATTTTTTGATCAGATGCGTAGTTCTCGAGATATATCCTGATATTTAAAAGTTCCGAAGCGGCACCAACATAATAGAGATACAGAAACACCGTGGCCCCTTTCTTTGAGATAACCCTGCACTATTGCGAGCTGCAAATGCCACTTCCAGCTTAGCTGTGCAGAAGAAGAACAACAAGAAGAAGAAATATCTGGAAATATGTCCGTCAGGCCCCTTCCCTTGAGATAATTCTGCAAATATCTCGGAAACGAAGCGAGCTACGGCAAAATGTTAAGAGACCTTTTCTGTAGAAAATTAGGATTCCTACTTTTTATGTTCTATGATATTTTTTGAACAGATGCGTAGTTCTCGAGATATATCAAGATATTTAAAAGTTCCGAAGCCGCACCAACATAATAGAGATACAGAAACACCGTGGCCCCTTTCTTTGAGATAACTCTGCACTATTGCGCGCTGCAAATGCCACTTCCAGCTTAGCTGTGCAGAAGAAGAACAACAAGAAGAAGAAATATCTCGAAATATGTCCGTCAGGCCCCTTCCCTTGAGATAAATCTGCAAATATCTCGGAAACGAAGCGAGCTATGGCAAAATGTTAAGAGACCTTTTTTGTAGAGAATTAAGTTTCCTACTTTTTATGTTCTATGATATTTTCTGATCAGATGCGTAGTTCTCGAGATATATCAAGATATTTAATAGTTCCGAAGCCGCACCAACATAATAGAGATACAGAAACACCGTGGCCCCTTTCTTTGAGATAACTCTGCACTACTGCGAGCTGCAAATGCCACTTCCAGCTTAGCTGTGCAGAAGAAGAACAACAAGAAGAAGAAATATCTCGAAATATGTCCGTCAGGCCCCTTCCCTTGAGATAAATCTGCAAATATCTCGGAAACGAAGCGAGCTATGGCAAAATGTTAAGAGACCATTTTTGTAGAGAATTAAGTTTCCTACTTTTTATGTTCTATGATATTTTTTGATCAGATGCGTAGTTCTCGAGATATATCCTGATATTTAAAAGTTCCGAAGCGGCACCAACATAATAGAGATACAGAAACACCGTGGCCCCTTTCTTTGAGGTAACTCTGCACTATTGCGAGCTGCAAATGCCACTTCCAGCTTAGCTGTGCAGAAGAAGAACAACAAGAAGAAGGAATATCTCGAAATATGTCCGTCAGGCCCCTTCCCTTGAGATAAATCTGCAAATATCTCGGAAACCAAGCGAGCTATGGCAAAATGTTTAGAGACCTTATTTGTAGAGAATTAAGTTTCCTACTTTTTATGTTCTACGATATTTTTTGATCAGATGCGTAGTTCTCGAGATATATCAAGATATTTAAAAGTTCCGAAGCCGCACCAACATAATAGAGATACAGAAACACCGTGGCCCCTTTCTTTGAGGTAACTCTGCACTATTGCGAGCTGCAAATGCCACTTCCAGCTTAGCTGTGCAGAAGAAGAACAACAAGAAGAAGGAATATCTCGAAATATGTCCGTCAGGCCCCTTCCCTTGAGATAAATCTGCAAATATCTCGGAAACCAAGCGAGCTATGGCAAAATGTTTAGAGACCTTATTTGTAGAGAATTAAGTTTCCTACTTTTTATGTTCTACGATATTTTTTGATCAGATGCGTAGTTCTCGAGATATATCAAGATATTTAAAAGTTCCGAAGCCGCACCAACATAATAGAGATACAGAAACACCGTGGCCCCTTTCTTTGAGATAACTCTGCACTATTGCGAGCTGCAAATGCCACTTCCAGCTTAGCTGTGCAGAAGAAGAACAACAAGAAGAAGAAATATCTCGAAATATGTCCGTCAGGCCCCTTCCCTTGAGATAAATCTGCAAATATCTCGGAAACGAAGCGAGCTATGGCAAAATGTTAAGAGACCTTTTTTGTAGAGAATTATGTTTCCTACTTTTTATGTTCTATGATATTTTTTGATCAGATGCGTAGTTCTCGAGATATATCAAGATATTTAAAAGTTCCGAAGCCGCACCAACATAATAGAGATACAGAAACACCGTGGCCCCTTTCTTTGCGATAACTCTGCACTATTGCGAGCTGCAAATGCCACTTCCAGCTTAGCTGTGCAGAAGAAGAACAACAAGAAGAAGAAATATCTCGAAATATGTCCGTCAGGCCCCTTCCCTTGAGATAAATCTGCAAATATCTCGGAAACGAAGCGAGCTATGGCAAAATGTTAAGAGACCTTTTTTGTAGAGAATTAAGTTTCCTACTTTTTATGTTCTACGATATTTTTCGATCAGAGGCGTAGTTCTCGAGATATATCAAGATATTTAAAAGTTCCGAAGCCGCACCAACATAATAGAGATACAGAAACACCGTGGCCCCTCTCTTTGAATTAACTCTGCACGATTGCGAGCTGGAAATGCCACTTCCAGTTTAGCTGTGCAGAAGAAGAACAACAAGAAGAAGAAATATCTCGAAATATGTCCGTCAGGCCCCTTCCCTTGAGATAAATCTGCAAATATCTCGGAAACGAAGCGAGCTACGGCAAAATGTTAAGAGACCTTTTTTGTAGAAAATTAGGATTGCTACTTTTTATGTTCTATGATATTTTTTGATCGGATGCGTAGTTCTCGAGATATATCAAGATATTTAAAAGTTCCGAAGCCGCACCAACATAATAGAGATACAGAAACACCGTGGCCCCTTTCTTTGAGATAACTCTGCACTATTGCGAGCTGCAAATGCCACTTCCAGCTTAGCTGTGCAGAAGAAGAACAACAAGAAGAAGAAATATCTCGAAATATGTCCGTCAGGCCCCTTCCCTTGAGATAAATCTGCAAATATCTCGGAAACGAAGCGAGCTATGGCAAAATGTTAAGAGACCTCTTTTGTAGAGAATTAAGTTTCCTACTTTTTATGTTCTATGATATTTTTCGATCAGATGCGTAGTTCTCGAGATATATCAAGATATTTAAAAGTTCCGAAGCCGCACCAACATAATAGAGATACAGAAACACCGTGGCCCCTTTCTTTGAGATAACTCTGCACTATTGCGAGCTGCAAATGCCACTTCCAGCTTAGCTGTGCAGAAAAAGAACAACAAGAAGAAGAAATATCTGGAAATATGTCCGTCAGGCCCCTTCCCTTGAGATAAATCTGCAAATATCTCGGAAACAAAGCGAGCTACGGCAAAATGTTAAGAGACCTTTTTTGTAGAAAATTAGGATTCCTACTTTTTATGTTCTATGATATTTTTTGAACAGATGCGTAGTTCTCGAGATATATCAAGATATTTAAAAGTTCCGAAGCCGCACCAACATAATAGAGATACAGAAACACCGTGGCCCCTTTCTTTGAGGTAACTCTGCACTATTGCGAGCTGCAAATGCCACTTCCAGCTTAGCTGTGCAGAAGAAGAACAACAAGAAGAAGAAATATCTCGAAATATGTCCGTCAGGCCCCTTCCCTTGAGATAAATCTGCAAATATCTCGGAAACGAAGCGAGCTACGGCAAAATGTTAAGAGACCTTTTTTGTAGAAAATTAGGATTCCTACTTTTTATGTTCTATGATATTTTTTGATCAGATGCGTAGTTCTCGAGATATATCCTGATATTTAAAAGTTCCGAAGCGGCACCAACATAATAGAGATACAGAAACACCGTGGCCCCTTTCTTTGAGGTAACTCTGCACTATTGCGAGCTGCAAATGCCACTTCCAGCTTAGCTGTGCAGAAGAAGAACAACAAGAAGAAGAAATATCTCGAAATATGTCCGTCAGGCCCCTTCCCTCGAGATAAATCTGCAAATATCTCGGAAACGAAGCGAGCTATGGCAAAATGTTAAGAGACCTTTTTTGTAGAGAATTAAATTTCCTACTTTTTATGTTCTATGATATTTTTTGATCGGATGCGTAGTTCTCGAGATACATCAAGATATTTAAAAGTTCCGAAGCCGCACCAACATAATAGAGATACAGAAACACCGTGGCCCCTTTCTTTGAGATAACTCTGCACTATTGCGAGCTGCAAATGCCACTTCCAGCTTAGCTGTGCAGAAGAAGAACAACAAGAAGAAGAAATATCTCGAAATATGTCCGTCAGGCCCCTTCCCTTGAGATAAATCTGCAAATATCGCGGAAACGAAGCGAGCTATGGCAAAATGTTAAGAGACCTTTTTTGTAGAGAATTAAGTTTCCTACTTTTTATGTTCTATGATATTTTTCGATCAGAGGCGTAGTTCTCGAGATATATCAAGATATTTAAAAGTTCCGAAGCCGCACCAACATAATAGAGATACAGAAACACCGTGGCCCCTCTCTTTGAGATAACTCTGCACGATTGCGAGCTGGAAATGCCACTTCCAGTTTAGCTGTGCAGAAGAAGAACAACAAGAAGAAGAAATATCTCGAAATATGTCCGTCAGGCCCCTTCCCTTGAGATAAATCTGCAAATATCTCGGAAACGAAGCGAGCTATGGCAAAATGTTAAGAGACCATTTTTGTAGAGAATTAAGTTTCCTACTTTTTATGTTCTATGATATTTTTTGATCAGATGCGTAGTTCTCGAGATATATCCTGATATTTAAAAGTTCCGAAGCGGCACCAACATAATAGAGATACAGAAACACCGTGGCCCCTTTCTTTGAGGTAACTCTGCACTATTGCGAGCTGCAAATGCCACTTCCAGCTTAGCTGTGCAGAAGAAGAACAACAAGAAGAAGAAATATCTCGAAATATGTCCGTCAGGACCCTTCCCTTGAGATAAATCTGCAAATATCTCGGAAACGAAGCGAGCTATTGCAAAACGTTAAAAGACCTTTTTTGTAGAGAATTAAGTTTCCTACTTTTTATGTTCTATGATATTTTTTGATCAGATGCGTAGTTCTCGAGATATATCAAGATATTTAAAAGCTCCGCAGCTGCACCAACATAATAGAGGTACAGAAACACCGTGGCCCCTTTCTTTGAGATAACTCTGCACTATAGCGAGCTGCAAATGCCACTTCCAGCTTAGCTGTGCAGAAGAAGAACAACAAGAATAAGAAATATTTCGAAATATGTCCGTCAGGCCCCTTCCCTTGAGATAAATCTGCAAATATCTCGGAAACGAAGCGAGCTACGGCAAAATGTTAAGAGACCTTTTTTGTAGAAAATTAGGTTTCCTACTTTTTATGTTCTATGATATTTTTTGATCAGATGCGTAGTTCTCGAGATATATCAAGATATTTAAAAGTTCCGAAGCCGCACCAACATAATAGAGATACAGAAACACCGTGGCCCCTTTCTTTGCGATAACTCTGCACTATTGCGAGCTGCAAATGCCACTTCCAGCTTAGCTGTGCAGAAGAAGAACAACAAGAAGAAGAAATATCTCGAAATATGTCCGTCAGGCCCCTTCCCTTGAGATAAATCTGCAAATATCTCGGAAACGATGCCAGTTATGGGAAAATGTTAAGAGACCTTTTTTGTAGAGAATTAAGTTTCCTACTTTTTATGTTCTATGATATTTTTTGATCAGATGCGTAGTTCTCGAGATATATCAAGATATTTAAAAGTTCCGAAGCCGCACCAACATAATAGAGATACAGAAACACCGTGGCCCGTTTCTTTGAGATAACTCTGCACTATTGCGCGCTGCAAATGCCACTTCCAGCTTAGCTGTGCAGAAGAAGAACAACAAGAAGAAGAAATATCTGGAAATATGTCCGTCAGACCCCTTCCCTTGAGATAAATCTGTAAATATCTCGGAAACGAAGCGAGCTACGGCAAAATGTTAAGAGACCTTTTTTGTAGAAAATTAGGATTCCTACTTTTTATGTTCTATGATATTTTCTGATCAGATGCGTAGTTCTCGAGATATATCAAGATATTTAAAAGTTCCGAAGCCGCACCAACATAATAGAGATACAGAAACACCGTGGCCCCTTTCTTTGAGGTAACTCTGCACTACTGCGAGCTGCAAATGCCACTTCCAGCTTAGCTGTGCAGAAGAAGAACAACAAGAAGAAGAAATATCTCGAAATATGTCCGTCAGGCCCCTTCCCTTGAGATAAATCTGCAAATATCTCGGAAACGAAGCGAGCTATGGCAAAATGTTAAGCGACCATTTTTGTAGAGAATTAAGTTTCCTACTTTTTATGTTCTATGATATTTTTTGATCAGATGCGTAGTTCTCGAGATATATCCTGATATTTAAAAGTTCCGAAGCGGCACCAACATAATAGAGATACAGAAACACCGTGGCCCCTTTCTTTGAGATAACCCTGCACTATTGCGAGCTGCAAATGCCACTTCCAGCTTAGCTGTGCAGAAGAAGAACAACAAGAAGAAGAAATATCTGGAAATATGTCCGTCAGGCCCCTTCCCTTGAGATAATTCTGCAAATATCTCGGAAACGAAGCGAGCTACGGCAAAATGTTAAGAGACCTTTTCTGTAGAAAATTAGGATTCCTACTTTTTATGTTCTATGATATTTTTTGAACAGATGCGTAGTTCTCGAGATATATCAAGATATTTAAAAGTTCCGAAGCCGCACCAACATAATAGAGATACAGAAACACCGTGGCCCCTTTCTTTGAGATAACTCTGCACTATTGCGCGCTGCAAATGCCACTTCCAGCTTAGCTGTGCAGAAGAAGAACAACAAGAAGAAGAAATATCTCGAAATATGTCCGTCAGGCCCCTTCCCTTGAGAGAAATCTGCAAATATCTCGGAAACGAAGCGAGCTATGGCAAAATGTTAAGAGACCTTTTTTGTAGAGAATTAAGTTTCCTACTTTTTATGTTCTATGATATTTTCTGATCAGATGCGTAGTTCTCGAGATATATCAAGATATTTAATAGTTCCGAAGCCGCACCAACATAATAGAGATACAGAAACACCGTGGCCCCTTTCTTTGAGATAACTCTGCACTACTGCGAGCTGCAAATGCCACTTCCAGCTTAGCTGTGCAGAAGAAGAACAACAAGAAGAAGAAATATCTCGAAATATGTCCGTCAGGCCCCTTCCCTTGAGATAAATCTGCAAATATCTCGGAAACGAAGCGAGCTATGGCAAAATGTTAAGAGACCATTTTTGTAGAGAATTAAGTTTCCTACTTTTTATGTTCTATGATATTTTTTGATCAGATGCGTAGTTCTCGAGATATATCCTGATATTTAAAAGTTCCGAAGCGGCACCAACATAATAGAGATACAGAAACACCGTGGCCCCTTTCTTTGAGGTAACTCTGCACTATTGCGAGCTGCAAATGCCACTTCCAGCTTAGCTGTGCAGAAGAAGAACAACAAGAAGAAGGAATATCTCGAAATATGTCCGTCAGGCCCCTTCCCTTGAGATAAATCTGCAAATATCTCGGAAACCAAGCGAGCTATGGCAAAATGTTTAGAGACCTTATTTGTAGAGAATTAAGTTTCCTACTTTTTATGTTCTACGATATTTTTTGATCAGATGCGTAGTTCTCGAGATATATCAAGATATTTAAAAGTTCCGAAGCCGCACCAACATAATAGAGATACAGAAACACCGTGGCCCCTTTCTTTGAGGTAACTCTGCACTATTGCGAGCTGCAAATGCCACTTCCAGCTTAGCTGTGCAGAAGAAGAACAACAAGAAGAAGGAATATCTCGAAATATGTCCGTCAGGCCCCTTCCCTTGAGATAAATCTGCAAATATCTCGGAAACAAAGCGAGCTACGGCAAAATGTTAAGAGACCTTTTTTGTAGAAAATTAGGATTCCTACTTTTTATGTTCTATGATATTTTTTGAACAGATGCGTAGTTCTCGAGATATATCAAGATATTTAAAAGTTCCGAAGCCGCACCAACATAATAGAGATACAGAAACACCGTGGCCCCTTTCTTTGAGGTAACTCTGCACTATTGCGAGCTGCAAATGCCACTTCCAGCTTAGCTGTGCAGAAGAAGAACAACAAGAAGAAGAAATATCTCGAAATATGTCCGTCAGGCCCCTTCCCTCGAGATAAATCTGCAAATATCTCGGAAACGAAGCGAGCTATGGCAAAATGTTAAGAGACCTTTTTTGTAGAGAATTAAATTTCCTACTTTTTATGTTCTATGATATTTTTTGATCGGATGCGTAGTTCTCGAGATATATCAAGATATTTAAAAGTTCCGAAGCCGCACCAACATAATAGAGATACAGAAACACCGTGGCCCCTTTCTTTGAGATAACTCTGCACTATTGCGAGCTGCAAATGCCACTTCCAGCTTAGCTGTGCAGAAGAAGAACAACAAGAAGAAGAAATATCTTGAAATATGTCCGTCAGGCCCCTTCCCTTGAGATAAATCTGCAAATATCTCGGAAACGAAGCGAGCTATGGCAAAATGTTAAGAGACCTTTTTTGTAGAGAATTAAGTTTCCTACTTTTTATGTTCTATGATATTTTTCGATCAGAGGCGTAGTTCTCGAGATATATCAAGATATTTAAAAGTTCCGAAGCCGCACCAACATAATAGAGATACAGAAACACCGTGGCCCCTCTCTTTGAGATAACTCTGCACGATTGCGAGCTGGAAATGCCACTTCCAGTTTAGCTGTGCAGAAGAAGAACAACAAGAAGAAGAAATATCTCGAAATATGTCCGTCAGGCCCCTTCCCTTGAGATAAATCTGCAAATATCTCGGAAACGAAGCGAGCTACGGCAAAATGTTAAGAGACCTTTTTTGTAGAAAATTAGGTTTCCTACTTTTTATGTTCTATGATATTTTTTGATCAGATGCGTAGTTCTCGAGATATATCAAGATATTTAAACGTTCCGAAGCCGCACCAACATAATAGAGATACAGAAACCCCGTGGCCCCTTTCTTTGAGATAACTCTGCACTATTGCGAGCTGCAAATGCCACTTCCAGCTTAGCTGTGCAGAAGAGGAACAACAAGAAGAAGAAATATCTCGGAATATGTCCGTCAGGCCCCTTCCCTTGAGCTAAATCTGCAAATATCTCGGAAACGATGCCAGTTATGGGAAAATGTTAAGAGACCTTTTTTGTAGAGAATTAGGTTTCCTACTTTTTATGTTCTATGATATTTTTTGATCAGATGGGTAGTTCTCGAGATATATCAAGATATTTAAAAGTTCCGAAGCCGCACCAACATAATAGAGATACAGAAACACCGTGGCCCCTTTCTTTGAGATAACTCTGCACTATTGCGCGCTGCAAATGCCACTTCCAGCTTAGCTGTGCAGAAGAAGAACAACAAGAAGAAGAAATATCTCGAAATATGTCCGTCAGGCCCCTTCCCTTGAGATAAATCTGCAAATATCTCGGAAACGAAGCGAGCTACGGCAAAATGTTAAGAGACCTTTTTTGTAGAAAATTAGGTTTGCTACTTTTTATGTTCTATGATATTTTTTGATCAGATGCGTAGTTCTCGAGATATATCAAGATATTTAAAAGTTCCGAAGCCGCACCAACATAATAGAGATACAGAAACACCGTGGCCCCTTTCTTTGCGATAACTCTGCACTATTGCGAGCTGCAAATGCCACTTCCAGCTTAGCTGTGCAGAAGAAGAACAACAAGAAGAAGAAATATCTCGAAATATGTCCGTCAGGCCCCTTCCCTTGAGATAAATCTGCAAATATCTCGGAAACGAAGCGTGCTACGGCAAAATGTTAAGAGACCTTTTTTGTAGAGAATTATGTTTCCTACAATTTACGTTCTCTGATATTTTTTGATCAGAAGCGTAGTTTTCGAGATATATCGAGATATTTAAAAGTTCCGAAGCCGCACCAACATAATAGAGATACAGAAACACCGTGGCCCCTTTCTTTGAGATAACTCTGCACTATTGCGCGCTGCAAATGCCACTTCCAGCTTAGCTGTGCAGAAGAAGAACAACAAGAAGAAGAAATATCTCGAAGTATGTCCGTCAGGCCCCTTCCCTTGAGATAAATCTGCAAATATCTCGGAAACGAAGCGAGCTATGGCAAAATGTTAAGAGACCTTTTTTGTAGAGAATTAAGTTTCCTACTTTTTATGTTCTATGATATTTTTTGATCAGATGCGTAGTTCTCGAGATATATCAAGATATTTAAAAGTTCCGAAGCCGCACCAACATAATAGAGATACAGAAACACCGTGGCCCCTTTCTTTGAGGTAACTCTGCACTATTGCGAGCTGCAAATGCCACTTCCAGCTTAGCTGTGCAGAAGAAGAACAACAAGAAGAAGAAATATCTCGAAATATGTCCGTCAGGCCCCTTCCCTTGAGATAAATCTGCAAATATCTCGGAAACCAAGCGAGCTATGGCAAAATGTTAAGAGACCTTATTTGTAGAGAATTAAGTTTCCTACTTTTTATGTTCTATGATATTTTTTGATCAGATGCGTAGTTCTCGAGATATATCAAGATATTTAAACGTTCCGAAGCCGCACCAACATAATAGAGATACAGAAACCCCGTGGCCCCTTTCTTTGAGATAACTCTGCACTATTGCGAGCTGCAAATGCCACTTCCAGCTTAGCTGTGCAGAAGAGGAACAACAAGAAGAAGAAATATCTCGGAATATGTCCGTCAGGCCCCTTCCCTTGAGCTAAATCTGCAAATATCTCGGAAACGATGCCAGTTATGGGAAAATGTTAAGAGACCTTTTTTGTAGAGAATTAGGTTTCCTACTTTTTATGTTCTATGATATTTTTTGATCAGATGCGTAGTTCTCGAGATATATCAAGATATTTAAAAGTTCCGAAGCCGCACCAACATAATAGAGATACAGAAACACCGTGGCCCCTTTCTTTGAGATAACTCTGCACTATTGCGCGCTGCAAATGCCACTTCCAGCTTAGCTGTGCAGAAGAAGAACAACAAGAAGAAGAAATATCTCGAAATATGTCCGTCAGGCCCCTTCCCTTGAGATAAATCTGCAAATATCTCGGAAACGAAGCGAGCTACGGCAAAATGTTAAGAGACCTTTTTTGTAGAAAATTAGGTTTGCTACTTTTTATGTTCTATGATATTTTTTGATCAGATGCGTAGTTCTCGAGATATATCAAGATATTTAAAAGTTCCGAAGCCGCACCAACATAATAGAGATACAGAAACACCGTGGCCCCTTTCTTTGCGATAACTCTGCACTATTGCGAGCTGCAAATGCCACTTCCAGCTTAGCTGTGCAGAAGAAGAACAACAAGAAGAAGAAATATCTCGAAATATGTCCGTCAGGCCCCTTCCCTTGAGATAAATCTGCAAATATCTCGGAAACGAAGCGTGCTACGGCAAAATGTTAAGAGACCTTTTTTGTAGAGAATTATGTTTCCTACAATTTACGTTCTCTGATATTTTTTGATCAGAAGCGTAGTTTTCGAGATATATCGAGATATTTAAAAGTTCCGAAGCCGCACCAACATAATAGAGATACAGAAACACCGTGGCCCCTTTCTTTGAGATAACTCTGCACTATTGCGCGCTGCAAATGCCACTTCCAGCTTAGCTGTGCAGAAAAAGAACAACAAGAAGAAGAAATATCTCGAAGTATGTCCGTCAGGCCCCTTCCCTTGAGATAAATCTGCAAATATCTCGGAAACGAAGCGAGCTATGGCAAAATGTTAAGAGACCTTTTTTGTAGAGAATTAAGTTTCCTACTTTTTATGTTCTATGATATTTTTTGATCAGATGCGTAGTTCTCGAGATATATCAAGATATTTAAAAGTTCCGAAGCCGCACCAACATAATAGAGATACAGAAACACCGTGGCCCCTTTCTTTGAGGTAACTCTGCACTATTGCGAGCTGCAAATGCCACTTCCAGCTTAGCTGTGCAGAAGAAGAACAACAAGAAGAAGAAATATCTCGAAATATGTCCGTCAGGCCCCTTCCCTTGAGATAAATCTGCAAATATCTCGGAAACCAAGCGAGCTATCGCAAAATGTTAAGAGACCTTATTTGTAGAGATTTAAGTTTCCTACTTTTTATGTTCTACGATATTTTTTGATCAGATGCGTAGTTCTCGAGATATATCAAGATATTTAAAAGTTCCGAAGCCGCACCAACATAATAGAGATACAGAAACACCGTGGCCCCTCTCTTTGAGATAACTCTGCACGATTGCGAGCTGGAAATGCCACTTCCAGTTTAGCTGTGCAGAAGAAGAACAACAAGAAGAAGAAATATCTCGAAATATGTCCGTCAGGCCCCTTCCCTTGAGATAAATCTGCAAATATCTCGGAAACGAAGCGAGCTACGGCAAAATGTTAAGAGACCTTTTTTGTAGAAAATTATGATTCCTACTTTTTATGTTCTATGATATTTTTTGATCAGATGCGTAGTTCTCGAGATATATCCTGATATTTAAAAGTTCCGAAGCGGCACCAACATAATAGAGATACAGAAACACCGTGGCCCCTTTCTTTGAGATAACTCTGCACTATTGCGAGCTGCAAATGCCACTTCCAGCTTAGCTGTGCAGAAGAAGAACAACAAGAAGAAGAAATATCTGGAAATATGTCCGTCAGGCCCCTTCCCTTGAGATAAATCTGCAAATATCTCGGAAACGAAGCGAGCTACGGCAAAATGTTAAGAGACCCTTTTTGTAGAAAATTAGGATTCCTACTTTTTATGTTCTATGATATTTTTTGAACAGATGCGTAGTTCTCGAGATATATCAAGATATTTAAAAGTTCCGAAGCCGCACCAACATAATAGAGATACAGAAACACCGTGGCCCCTTTCTTTGAGATAACTCTGCACTATTGCGCGCTGCAAATGCCACTTCCAGCTTAGCTGTGCAGAAGAAGAACAACAAGAAGAAGAAATATCTCGAAGTATGTCCGTCAGGCCCCTTCCCTTGAGATAAATCTGCAAATATCTCGGAAACGAAGCGAGCTATGGCAAAATGTTAAGAGACCTTTTTTGTAGAGAATTAAGTTTCCTACTTTTTATGTTCTATGATATTTTTTGATCAGATGCGTAGTTCTCGAGATATATCAAGATATTTAAAAGTTCCGAAGCCGCACCAACATAATAGAGATACAGAAACACCGTGGCCCCTTTCTTTGAGGTAACTCTGCACTATTGCGAGCTGCAAATGCCACTTCCAGCTTAGCTGTGCAGAAGAAGAACAACAAGAAGAAGAAATATCTCGAAATATGTCCGTCAGGCCCCTTCCCTTGAGATAAATCTGCAAATATCTCGGAAACCAAGCGAGCTATCGCAAAATGTTAAGAGACCTTATTTGTAGAGATTTAAGTTTCCTACTTTTTATGTTCTACGGTATTTTTTGATCAGATGCGTAGTTCTCGAGATATATCAAGATATTTAAAAGTTCCGAAGCCGCACCAACATAATAGAGATACAGAAACACCGTGGCCCCTCTCTTTGAGATAACTCTGCACGATTGCGAGCTGGAAATGCCACTTCCAGTTTAGCTGTGCAGAAGAAGAACAACAAGAAGAAGAAATATCTCGAAATATGTCCGTCAGGCCCCTTCCCTTGAGATAAATCTGCAAATATCTCGGAAACGAAGCGAGCTACGGCAAAATGTTAAGAGACCTTTTTTGTAGAAAATTAGGTTTGCTACTTTTTATGTTCTATGATATTTTTTGATCAGATGCGTAGTTCTCGAGATATATCAAGATATTTAAAAGTTCCAAAGCCGCACCAACATAATAGAGATACAGAAACACCGTGGCCCCTTTCTTTGCGATAACTCTGCACTATTGCGAGCTGCAAATGCCACTTCCAGCTTAGCTGTGCAGAAGAAGAACAACAAGAAGAAGAAATATCTCGAAATATGTCCGTCAGGCCCCTTCCCTTGAGATAAATCTGCAAATATCTCGGAAACGAAGCGTGCTACGGCAAAATGTTAAGAGACCTTTTTTGTAGAGAATTATGTTTCCTACAATTTACGTTCTCTGATATTTTTTGATCAGAAGCGTAGTTTTCGAGATATATCGAGATATTTAAAAGTTCCGAAGCCGCACCAACATAATAGAGATACAGAAACACCGTGGCCCCTTTCTTTGAGATAACTCTGCACTATTGCGCGCTGCAAATGCCACTTCCAGCTTAGCTGTGCAGAAGAAGAACAACAAGAAGAAGAAATATCTCGAAGTATGTCCGTCAGGCCCCTTCCCTTGAGATAAATCTGCAAATATCTCGGAAACGAAGCGAGCTATGGCAAAATGTTAAGAGACCTTTTTTGTAGAGAATTAAGTTTCCTACTTTTTATGTTCTATGATATTTTTTGATCAGATGCGTAGTTCTCGAGATATATCAAGATATTTAAAAGTTCCGAAGCCGCACCAACATAATAGAGATACAGAAACACCGTGGCCCCTTTCTTTGAGGTAACTCTGCACTATTGCGAGCTGCAAATGCCACTTCCAGCTTAGCTGTGCAGAAGAAGAACAACAAGAAGAAGAAATATCTCGAAATATGTCCGTCAGGCCCCTTCCCTTGAGATAAATCTGCAAATATCTCGGAAACCAAGCGAGCTATCGCAAAATGTTAAGAGACCTTATTTGTAGAGATTTAAGTTTCCTACTTTTTATGTTCTACGGTATTTTTTGATCAGATGCGTAGTTCTCGAGATATATCAAGATATTTAAAAGTTCCGAAGCCGCACCAACATAATAGAGATACAGAAACACCGTGGCCCCTCTCTTTGAGATAACTCTGCACGATTGCGAGCTGGAAATGCCACTTCCAGTTTAGCTGTGCAGAAGAAGAACAACAAGAAGAAGAAATATCTCGAAATATGTCCGTCAGGCCCCTTCCCTTGAGATAAATCTGCAAATATCTCGGAAACGAAGCGAGCTACGGCAAAATGTTAAGAGACCTTTTTTGTAGAAAATTAGGATTCCTACTTTTTATGTTCTATGATATTTTTTGATCAGATGCGTAGTTCTCGAGATATATCCTGATATTTAAAAGTTCCGAAGCGGCACCAACATAATAGAGATACAGAAACACCGTGGCCCCTTTCTTTGAGGTAACTCTGCACTATTGCGAGCTGCAAATGCCACTTCCAGCTTAGCTGTGCAGAAGAAGAACAACAAGAAGAAGAAATATCTCGAAATATGTCCGTCAGGCCCCTTCCCTCGAGATAAATCTGCAAATATCTCGGAAACGAAGCGAGCTATGGCAAAATGTTGAGAGACCTTTTTTGTAGAGAATTAAATTTCCTACTTTTTATGTTCTATGATATTTTTTGATCGGATGCGTAGTTCTCGAGATATATCAAGATATTTAAAAGTTCCGAAGCCGCACCAACATAATAGAGATACAGAAACACCGTGGCCCCTTTCTTTGAGATAACTCTGCACTATTGCGAGCTGCAAATGGCACTTCCAGCTTAGCTGTGCAGAAGAAGAACAACAAAAAGAAGAAATATCTCGAAATATGTCCGTCAGGCCCCTTCCCTTGAGATAAATCTGCAAATATCTCGGAAACGAAGCGAGCTACGGCAAAATGTTAAGAGACCTTTTTTGTAGAAAATTAGGATTCCTACTTTTTATGTTCTATGATATTTTTTGAACAGATGCGTAGTTCTCGAGATATATCAAGATATTTAAAAGTTCCGAAGCCGCACCAACATAATAGAGATACAGAAACACCGTGGCCCCTCTCTTTGAGATAACTCTGCACGATTGCGAGCTGGAAATGCCACTTCCAGCTTAGCTGTGCAGAAGAAGAACAACAAGAAGAAGAAATATCTCGAAGTATGTCCGTCAGGCCCCTTCCCTTGAGATAAATCTGCAAATATCTCGGAAACGAAGCGAGCTACGGCAAAATGTTAAGAGACCTTTTTTGTAGAAAATTAGGTTTGCTACTTTTTATGTTCTATGATATTTTTTGATCAGATGCGTAGTTCTCGAGATATATCAAGATATTTAAAAGTTCCAAAGCCGCACCAACATAATAGAGATACAGAAACACCGTGGCCCCTTTCTTTGCGATAACTCTGCACTATTGCGAGCTGCAAATGCCACTTCCAGCTTAGCTGTGCAGAAGAAGAACAACAAGAAGAAGAAATATCTCGAAATATGTCCGTCAGGCCCCTTCCCTTGAGATAAATCTGCAAATATCTCGGAAACGAAGCGTGCTACGGCAAAATGTTAAGAGACCTTTTTTGTAGAGAATTATGTTTCCTACAATTTACGTTCTCTGATATTTTTTGATCAGAAGCGTAGTTTTCGAGATATATCAAGATATTTAAAAGTTCCGAAGCCGCACCAACATAATAGAGATACAGAAACACCGTGGCCCCTTTCTTTGAGGTAACTCTGCACTATTGCGAGCTGCAAATGCCACTTCCAGCTTAGCTGTGCAGAAGAAGAACAACAAGAAGAAGAAATATCTCGAAATATGTCCGTCAGGCCCCTTCCCTTGAGATAAATCTGCAAATATCTCGGAAACCAAGCGAGCTATCGCAAAATGTTAAGAGACCTTATTTGTAGAGATTTAAGTTTCCTACTTTTTATGTTCTACGGTATTTTTTGATCAGATGCGTAGTTCTCGAGATATATCAAGATATTTAAAAGTTCCGAAGCCGCACCAACATAATAGAGGTACAGAAACACCGTGGCCCCTTTCTTTGAGATAACTCTGCACTATAGCGAGCTGCAAATGCCACTTCCAGCTTAGCTGTGCAGAAGAAGAACAACAAGAATAAGAAATATTTCGAAATATGTCCGTCAGGCCCCTTCCCTTGAGATAAATCTGCAAATATCTCGGAAACGAAGAGAGCTATGGCAAAATGTTAAGAGACCTTTTTTGTAGAGAATTAAGTTTCCTACTTTTCATGTTCTATGATATTTTTTGATCAGATGCGTAGTTCTCGAGATATATCAAGATATTTAAAAGTTCCGAATCCGCACCAACATAATAGAGATACAGAAACACCGTGGCCCCTTTCTTTGAGATAACTCTGCACTATTGCGAGCTGCAAATGCCACTTCCAGCTTAGCTGTGCAGAAGAAGAACAACAAGAAGAAGAAATATCTCGAAATATGTCCGTCAGGCCCCTTCCCTTGAGATAAATCTGCAAATATCTCGGAAACGATGCCAGTTATGGGAAAATGTTAAGAGACCTTTTTTGTAGAGAATTAAGTTTCCTACTTTTTATGTTGTATGATATTTTTTGATCAGATGCGTAGTTCTCGAGATATATCAAGATATTTAAAAGCTCCGAAGCTGCACCAACATAATAGAGGTACAGAAACACCGTGGCCCCTTTCTTTGAGATAACTCTGCACTATTGCGAGCTGCAAATGCCACTTCCAGCTTAGCTGTGCAGAAGAAGAACAACAAGAAGAAGAAATATCTCGAAATATGTCCGTCAGGCCCCTTCCCTTGAGATAAATCTGCAAATATCTCGGAAACGAAGCGAGCTATGGCAAAATGTTAAGAGACCTTTTTTGTAGAGAATTAAGTTTCCTACTTTTTATGTTCTATGATACTTTTTGATCAGATGCGTAGTTCTCGAGATATATCAAGATATTTAAAAGCTCCGAAGCTGCACCAACATAATAGAGGTACAGAAACACCGTGGCCCCTTTCTTTGAGATAACTCTGCACTATTGCGAGCTGCAAATGCCACTTCCAGCTTAGCTGTGCAGAAGAAGAAGAACAAGAATAAGAAATATTTCGAAATATGTCCGTCAGGCCCCTTCCCTTGAGATAAATCTGCAAATATCTCGGAAACGAAGCGAGCTACGGCAAAATGTTAAGAGACCTTTTTTGTAGAAAATTAGGTTTCCTACTTTTTATGTTCTATGATATTTTTTGATCAGATGCGTAGTTCTCGAGATATATCAAGATATTTAAAAGTTCCGAAGCCGCACCAACATAATAGAGATACAGAAACACCGTGGCCCCTTTCTTTGCGATAACTCTGCACTATTGCGAGCTGCAAATGCCACTTCCAGCTTAGCTGTGCAGAAGAAGAACAACAAGAAGAAGAAATATCTCGAAATATGTCCGTCAGGCCCCTTCCCTTGAGATAAATCTGCAAATATCTCGGAAACGAAGCGAGCTATGGCAAAATGTTAAGAGACCTTTTTTGTAGAGAATTAAGTTTCCTACTTTTTATGTTCTATAATATTTTTCGATCAGAGGCGTAGTTCTCGAGATATATCAAGATATTTAAAAGTTCCGAAGCCGCACCAACATAATAGAGATACAGAAACACCGTGGCCCCTCTCTTTGAGATAACTCTGCACGATTGCGAGCTGGAAATGCCACTTCCAGTTTAGCTGTGCAGAAGAAGAACAACAAGAAGAAGAAATATCTCGAAATATGTCCGTCAGGCCCCTTCCCTTGAGATAAATCTGCAAATATCTCGGAAACGAAGCGAGCTACGGCAAAATGTTGAGACCTTTTTTGTAGAAAATGAGGTTTCCTACTTTTTATGTTCTATGATATTTTTTGATCAGATGCGTAGTTCTCGAGATATATCAAGATATTTAAACGTTCCGAAGCCGCACCAACATAATAGAGATACAGAAACACCGTGGCCCCTTTCTTTGAGATAACTCTGCACTATTGCGAGCTGCAAATGCCACTTCCAGCTTAGCTGTGCAGAAGAAGAACAACAAGAAGAAGAAATATCTCGAAATATGTCCGTCAGGACCCTTCCCTTGAGATAAATCTGCAAATATCTCGGAAACGAAGCGAGCTATTGCAAAACGTTAAAAGACCTTTTTTGTAGAGAATTAAGTTTCCTACTTTTTATGTTCTATGATATTTTTTGATCAGATGCGTAGTTCTCGAGATATATCAAGATATTTAAAAGCTCCGAAGCTGCACCAACATAATAGAGGTACAGAAACACCGTGGCCCCTTTCTTTGAGATAACTCTGCACTATAGCGAGCTGCAAATGCCACTTCCAGCTTAGCTGTGCAGAAGAAGAACAACAAGAATAAGAAATATTTCGAAATATGTCCGTCAGGCCCCTTCCCTTGAGATAAATCTGCAAATATCTCGGAAACGAAGAGAGCTATGGCAAAATGTTAAGAGACCTTATTTGTAGAGATTTAAGTTTCCTACTTTTCATGTTCTATGATATTTTTTGATCAGATGCGTAGTTCTCGAGATATATCAAGATATTTAAAAGTTCCGAAGCCGCACCAACATAATAGAGATACAGAAACACCGTGGCCCCTTTCTTTGAGATAACTCTGCACTATTGCGAGCTGCAAATGCCACTTCCAGCTTAGCTGTGCAGAAGAAGAACAACAAGAAGAAGAAATATCTCGAAATATGTCCGTCAGGCCCCTTCCCTTGAGATAAATCTGCAAATATCTCGGAAACGATGCCAGTTATGGGAAAATGTTAAGAGACCTTTTTTGTAGAGAATTAAGTTTCCTACTTTTTATGTTGTATGATATTTTTTGATCAGATGCGTAGTTCTCGAGATATATCAAGATATTTAAAAGCTCCGAAGCTGCACCAACATAATAGAGGTACAGAAACACCGTGGCCCCTTTCTTTGAGATAACTCTGCACTATAGCGAGCTGCAAATGCCACTTCCAGCTTAGCTGTGCAGAAGAAGAACAACAAGAATAAGAAATATTTCGAAATATGTCCGTCAGGCCCCTTCCCTTGAGATAAATCTGCAAATATCTCGGAAACGAAGCGAGCTACGGCACAATGTTAAGAGACCTTTTTTGTAGAAAATTAGGTTTCCTACTTTTTATGTTCTATGATATTTTTTGATCAGATGCGTAGTTCTCGAGATATATCAAGATATTTAAAAGTTCCGAAGCCGCACCAACATAATAGAGATACAGAAACACCGTGGCCCCTTTCTTTGCGATAACTCTGCACTATTGCGAGCTGCAAATGCCACTTCCAGCTTAGCTGTGCAGAAGAAGAACAACAAGAAGAAGAAATATCTCGAAATATGTCCGTCAGACCCCTTCCCTTGAGATAAATCTGTAAATATCTCGGAAACGAAGCGAGCTACGGCAAAATGTTAAGAGACCTTTTTTGTAGAAAATTAGGATTCCTACTTTTTATGTTCTATGATATTTTCTGATCAGATGCGTAGTTCTCGAGATATATCAAGATATTTCAAAGTTCCGAAGCCGCACCAACATAATAGAGATACAGAAACACCGTGGCCCCTTTCTTTGCGATAACTCTGCACTATTGCGAGCTGCAAATGCCACTTCCAGCTTAGCTGTGCAGAAGAAGAACAACAAGAAGAAGAAATATCTCGAAATATGTCCGTCAGACCCCTTCCCTTGAGATAAATCTGTAAATATCTCGGAAACGAAGCGAGCTACGGCAAAATGTTAAGAGACCTTTTTTGTAGAAAATTAGGATTCCTACTTTTTATGTTCTATGATATTTTCTGATCAGATGCGTAGTTCTCGAGATATATCAAGATATTTCAAAGTTCCGAAGCCGCACCAACATAATAGAGATACAGAAACACCGTGGCCCCTTTCTTTGCGATAACTCTGCACTATTGCGAGCTGCAAATGCCACTTCCAGCTTAGCTGTGCAGAAGAAGAACAACAAGAAGAAGAAATATCTCGAAATATGTCCGTCAGGCCCCTTCCCTTGAGATAAATCTGCAAATATCTCGGAAACCAAGCGAGCTATCGCAAAATGTTAAGAGACCTTATTTGTAGAGATTTAAGTTTCCTACTTTTTATGTTCTACGATATTTTTTGATCAGATGCGTAGTTCTCGAGATATATCAAGATATTTAAACGTTCCGAAGCCGCACCAACATAATAGAGATACAGAAACACCGTGGCCCCTTTCTTTGAGATAACTCTGCACTATTGCGAGCTGCAAATGCCACTTCCAGCTTAGCTGTGCAGAAGAGGAACAACAAGAAGAAGAAATATCTCGGAATATGTCCGTCAGGCCCCTTCCCTTGAGCTAAATCTGCAAATATCTCGGAAACGATGCCAGTTATGGGAAAATGTTAAGAGACCTTTTCTGTAGAAAATTAGGATTCCTACTTTTTATGTTCTATGATATTTTTTGAACAGATGCGTAGTTCTCGAGATATATCAAGATATTTAAAAGTTCCGAAGCCGCACCAACATAATAGAGATACAGAAACACCGTGGCCCCTTTCTTTGAGATAACTCTGCACTATTGCGCGCTGCAAATGCCACTTCCAGCTTAGCTGTGCAGAAGAAGAACAACAAGAAGAAGAAATATCTCGAAATATGTCCGTCAGGCCCCTTCCCTTGAGATAAATCTGCAAATATCTCGGAAACGAAGCGAGCTATGGCAAAATGTTAAGAAACCTTTTTTGTAGAGAATTAAGTTTCCTACTTTTTATGTTCTATGATATTTTCTGATCAGATGCGTAGTTCTCGAGATATATCAAGATATTTCAAAGTTCCGAAGCCGCACCAACATAATAGAGATACAGAAACACCGTGGCCCCTTTCTTTGCGATAACTCTGCACTATTGCGAGCTGCAAATGCCACTTCCAGCTTAGCTGTGCAGAAGAAGAACAACAAGAAGAAGAAATATCTCGAAATATGTCCGTCAGGCCCCTTCCCTTGAGATAAATCTGCAAATATCTCGGAAACCAAGCGAGCTATCGCAAAATGTTAAGAGACCTTATTTGTAGAGATTTAAGTTTCCTACTTTTTATGTTCTACGATATTTTTTGATCAGATGCGTAGTTCTCGAGATATATCAAGATATTTAAACGTTCCGAAGCCGCACCAACATAATAGAGATACAGAAACACCGTGGCCCCTTTCTTTGAGATAACTCTGCACTATTGCGAGCTGCAAATGCCACTTCCAGCTTAGCTGTGCAGAAGAGGAACAACAAGAAGAAGAAATATCTCGGAATATGTCCGTCAGGCCCCTTCCCTTGAGCTAAATCTGCAAATATCTCGGAAACGATGCCAGTTATGGGAAAATGTTAAGAGACCTTTTCTGTAGAAAATTAGGATTCCTACTTTTTATGTTCTATGATATTTTTTGAACAGATGCGTAGTTCTCGAGATATATCAAGATATTTAAAAGTTCCGAAGCCGCACCAACATAATAGAGATACAGAAACACCGTGGCCCCTTTCTTTGAGATAACTCTGCACTATTGCGCGCTGCAAATGCCACTTCCAGCTTAGCTGTGCAGAAGAAGAACAACAAGAAGAAGAAATATCTCGAAATATGTCCGTCAGGCCCCTTCCCTTGAGATAAATCTGCAAATATCTCGGAAACGAAGCGAGCTATGGCAAAATGTTAAGAAACCTTTTTTGTAGAGAATTAAGTTTCCTACTTTTTATGTTCTATGATATTTTCTGATCAGATGCGTAGTTCTCGAGATATATCAAGATATTTAAAAGTTCCGAAGCCGCACCAACATAATAGAGATACAGAAACACCGTGGCCCCTTTCTTTGCGATAACTCTGCACTATTGCGAGCTGCAAATGCCACTTCCAGCTTAGCTGTGCAGAAGAAGAACAACAAGAAGAAGAAATATCTCGAAATATGTCCGTCAGGCCCCTTCCCTTGAGATAAATCTGCAAATATCTCGGAAACGAAGCGAGCTATGGCAAAATGTTAAGAGACCTTTTTTGTAGAGAATTAAGTTTCCTACTTTTTATGTTCTATGATATTTTTTGATCAGATGCGTAGTTCTCGAGATATATCAAGATATTTAAACGTTCCGAAGCCGCACCAACATAATAGAGATACAGAAACACCGTGGCCCCTTTCTTTGAGATAACTCTGCACTATTGCGAGCTGCAAATGCCACTTCCAGCTTAGCTGTGCAGAAGAGGAACAACAAGAAGAAGAAATATCTCGGAATATGTCCGTCAGGCCCCTTCCCTTGAGCTAAATCTGCAAATATCTCGGAAACGATGCCAGTTATGGGAAAATGTTAAGAGACCTTCTTTGTAGAGAATTAAGTTTCCTACTTTTTATGTTCTACGATATTTTTTGATCAGATGCGTAGTTCTCGAGATATATCAAGATATTTAAAAGCTCCGAAGCTGCACCAACATAATAGAGGTACAGAAACACCGTGGCCCCTTTCTTTGAGATAACTCTGCACTATAGCGAGCTGCAAATGCCACTTCCAGCTTAGCTGTGCAGAAGAAGAACAACAAGAATAAGAAATATTTCGAAATATGTCCGTCAGGCCCCTTCCCTTGAGATAAATCTGCAAATATCTCGGAAACGAAGAGAGCTATGGCAAAATGTTAAGAGACCTTTTTTGTAGAGAATTAAGTTTCCTACTTTTCATGTTCTATGATATTTTTTGATCAGATGCGTAGTTCTCGAGATATATCAAGATATTTAAAAGTTCCGAAGCCGCACCAACATAATAGAGATACAGAAACACCGTGGCCCCTTTCTTTGAGATAACTCTGCACTATTGCGAGCTGCAAATGCCACTTCCAGCTTAGCTGTGCAGAAGAAGAACAACAAGAAGAAGAAATATCTCGAAATATGTCCGTCAGGCCCCTTCCCTTGAGATAAATCTGCAAATATCTCGGAAACGATGCCAGTTATGGGAAAATGTTAAGAGACCTTTTTTGTAGAGAATTAAGTTTCCTACTTTTTATGTTGTATGATATTTTTTGATCAGATGCGTAGTTCTCGAGATATATCAAGATATTTAAAAGCTCCGAAGCTGCACCAACATAATAGAGGTACAGAAACACCGTGGCCCCTTTCTTTGAGATAACTCTGCACTATAGCGAGCTGCAAATGCCACTTCCAGCTTAGCTGTGCAGAAGAAGAACAACAAGAATAAGAAATATTTCGAAATATGTCCGTCAGGCCCCTTCCCTTGAGATAAATCTGCAAATATCTCGGAAACGAAGAGAGCTATGGCAAAATGTTAAGAGACCTTTTTTGTAGAGAATTAAGTTTCCTACTTTTCATGTTCTATGATATTTTTTGATCAGATGCGTAGTTCTCGAGATATATCAAGATATTTAAAAGTTCCGAAGCCGCACCAACATAATAGAGATACAGAAACACCGTGGCCCCTTTCTTTGAGATAACTCTGCACTATTGCGAGCTGCAAATGCCACTTCCAGCTTAGCTGTGCAGAAGAAGAACAACAAGAAGAAGAAATATCTCGAAATATGTCCGTCAGGCCCCTTCCCTTGAGATAAATCTGCAAATATCTCGGAAACGATGCCAGTTATGGGAAAATGTTAAGAGACCTTTTTTGTAGAGAATTAAGTTTCCTACTTTTTATGTTGTATGATATTTTTTGATCAGATGCGTAGTTCTCGAGATATATCAAGATATTTAAAAGCTCCGAAGCTGCACCAACATAATAGAGGTACAGAAACACCGTGGCCCCTTTCTTTGAGATAACTCTGCACTATAGCGAGCTGCAAATGCCACTTCCAGCTTAGCTGTGCAGAAGAAGAACAACAAGAATAAGAAATATTTCGAAATATGTCCGTCAGGCCCCTTCCCTTGAGATAAATCTGCAAATATCTCGGAAACGAAGCGAGCTACGGCAAAATGTTAAGAGACCTTTTTTGTAGAAAATTAGGTTTCCTACTTTTTATGTTCTATGATATTTTTTGATCAGATGCGTAGTTCTCGAGATATATCAAGATATTTAAAAGTTCCGAAGCCGCACCAACATAATAGAGATACAGAAACACCGTGGCCCCTTTCTTTGCGATAACTCTGCACTATTGCGAGCTGCAAATGCCACTTCCAGCTTAGCTGTGCAGAAGAAGAACAACAAGAAGAAGAAATATCTCGAAATATGTCCGTCAGACCCCTTCCCTTGAGATAAATCTGTAAATATCTCGGAAACCAAGCGAGCTACGGCAAAATGTTAAGAGACCTTTTTTGTAGAAAATTAGGATTCCTACTTTTTATGTTCTATGATATTTTTTGATCAGATGCGTAGTTCTCGAGATATATCAAGATATTTAAAAGTTCCGAAGCCGCACCAACATAATAGAGATACAGAAACACCGTGGCCCGTTTCTTTGAGATAACTCTGCACTATTGCGCGCTGCAAATGCCACTTCCAGCTTAGCTGTGCAGAAGAAGAACAACAAGAAGAAGAAATATCTGGAAATATGTCCGTCAGACCCCTTCCCTTGAGATAAATCTGTAAATATCTCGGAAACGAAGCGAGCTACGGCAAAATGTTAAGAGACCTTTTTTGTAGAAAATTAGGATTCCTACTTTTTATGTTCTATGATATTTTCTGATCAGATGCGTAGTTCTCGAGATATATCAAGATATTTAAAAGTTCCGAAGCCGCACCAACATAATAGAGATACAGAAACACCGTGGCCCCTTTCTTTGAGATAACTCTGCACTATTGCGAGCTGCAAATGCCACTTCCAGCTTAGCTGTGCAGAAGAAGAACAACAAGAAGAAGAAATATCTCGAAATATGTCCGTCAGGCCCCTTCCCTTGAGATAAATCTGCAAATATCTCGGAAACGATGCCAGTTATGGGAAAATGTTAAGAGACCTTTTTTGTAGAGAATTAAGTTTCCTACTTTTTATGTTGTATGATATTTTTTGATCAGATGCGTAGTTCTCGAGATATATCAAGATATTTAAAAGCTCCGAAGCTGCACCAACATAATAGAGGTACAGAAACACCGTGGCCCCTTTCTTTGAGATAACTCTGCACTATAGCGAGCTGCAAATGCCACTTCCAGCTTAGCTGTGCAGAAGAAGAACAACAAGAATAAGAAATATTTCGAAATATGTCCGTCAGGCCCCTTCCCTTGAGATAAATCTGCAAATATCTCGGAAACGAAGCGAGCTACGGCAAAATGTTAAGAGACCTTTTTTGTAGAAAATTAGGTTTCCTACTTTTTATGTTCTATGATATTTTTTGATCAGATGCGTAGTTCTCGAGATATATCAAGATATTTAAAAGTTCCGAAGCCGCACCAACATAATAGAGATACAGAAACACCGTGGCCCCTTTCTTTGCGATAACTCTGCACTATTGCGAGCTGCAAATGCCACTTCCAGCTTAGCTGTGCAGAAGAAGAACAACAAGAAGAAGAAATATCTCGAAATATGTCCGTCAGACCCCTTCCCTTGAGATAAATCTGTAAATATCTCGGAAACCAAGCGAGCTACGGCAAAATGTTAAGAGACCTTTTTTGTAGAAAATTAGGATTCCTACTTTTTATGTTCTATGATATTTTTTGATCAGATGCGTAGTTCTCGAGATATATCAAGATATTTAAAAGTTCCGAAGCCGCACCAACATAATAGAGATACAGAAACACCGTGGCCCGTTTCTTTGAGATAACTCTGCACTATTGCGCGCTGCAAATGCCACTTCCAGCTTAGCTGTGCAGAAGAAGAACAACAAGAAGAAGAAATATCTGGAAATATGTCCGTCAGACCCCTTCCCTTGAGATAAATCTGTAAATATCTCGGAAACGAAGCGAGCTACGGCAAAATGTTAAGAGACCTTTTTTGTAGAAAATTAGGATTCCTACTTTTTATGTTCTATGATATTTTCTGATCAGATGCGTAGTTCTCGAGATATATCAAGATATTTAAAAGTTCCGAAGCCGCACCAACATAATAGAGATACAGAAACACCGTGGCCCCTTTCTTTGAGGTAACTCTGCACTACTGCGAGCTGCAAATGCCACTTCCAGCTTAGCTGTGCAGAAGAAGAACAACAAGAAGAAGAAATATCTCGAAATATGTCCGTCAGGCCCCTTCCCTTGAGATAAATCTGCAAATATCTCGGAAACGATGCCAGTTATGGGAAAATGTTAAGAGACCTTTTTTGTAGAGAATTAAGTTTCCTACTTTTTACGTTCTATGATATTTTTTGATCAGATGCGTAGTTCTCGAGATATATCAAGATATTTAAAAGTTCCGAAGCCGCACCAACATAATAGAGATACAGAAACACCGTGGCCCGTTTCTTTGAGATAACTCTGCACTATTGCGCGCTGCAAATGCCACTTCCAGCTTAGCTGTGCAGAAGAAGAACAACAAGAAGAAGAAATATCTGGAAATATGTCCGTCAGACCCCTTCCCTTGAGATAAATCTGTAAATATCTCGGAAACGAAGCGAGCTACGGCAAAATGTTAAGAGACCTTTTTTGTAGAAAATTAGGATTCCTACTTTTTATGTTCTATGATATTTTCTGATCAGATGCGTAGTTCTCGAGATATATCAAGATATTTAAAAGTTCCGAAGCCGCACCAACATAATAGAGATACAGAAACACCGTGGCCCCTTTCTTTGAGGTAACTCTGCACTACTGCGAGCTGCAAATGCCACTTCCAGCTTAGCTGTGCAGAAGAAGAACAACAAGAAGAAGAAATATCTCGAAATATGTCCGTCAGGCCCCTTCCCTTGAGATAAATCTGCAAATATCTCGGAAACGAAGCGAGCTATGGCAAAATGTTAAGAGACCATTTTTGTAGATAATTAAGTTTCCTACTTTTTATGTTCTATGATATTTTTTGATCAGATGCGTAGTTCTCGAGATATATCCTGATATTTAAAAGTTCCGAAGCGGCACCAACATAATAGAGATACAGAAACACCGTGGCCCCTTTCTTTGAGGTAACTCTGCACTATTGCGAGCTGCAAATGCCACTTCCAGCTTAGCTGTGCAGAAGAAGAACAACAAGAAGAAGGAATATCTCGAAATATGTCCGTCAGGCCCCTTCCCTTGAGATAAATCTGCAAATATCTCGGAAACCAAGCGAGCTATGGCAAAATGTTTAGAGACCTTATTTGTAGAGAATTAAGTTTCCTACTTTTTATGTTCTACGATATTTTTTGATCAGATGCGTAGTTCTCGAGATATATCAAGATATTTAAAAGTTCCGAAGCCGCACCAACATAATAGAGATACAGAAACACCGTGGCCCCTTTCTTTGAGATAACTCTGCACTATTGCGAGCTGCAAATGCCACTTCCAGCTTAGCTGTGCAGAAGAGGAACAACAAGAAGAAGAAATATCTCGGAATATGTCCGTCAGGCCCCTTCCCTTGAGATACATCTGCAAATATCTCGGAAACGAAGCGAGCTACGGCAAAATGTTAAGAGACCTTTTTTGTAGAAAATTAGGTTTCCTACTTTTTATGTTCTATGATATTTTTTGATCAGATGCGTAGTTTTCGAGATATATCGAGATATTTAAAAGTTCCGAAGCCGCACCAACATAATAGAGGTACAGAAACACCGTGGCCCCTTTCTTTGAGATAACTCTGCACTATTGCGAGCTGCAAATGCCACTTCCAGCTTAGCTGTGCAGAAGAAGAACAACAAGAAGAAGAAATATCTCGAAATATGTCCGTCAGGCCCCTTCCCTTGAGATATATCTGCAAATATCTCGGAAACGAAGCGAGCTATGGCAAAATGTTAAGAGACCTTTTTTGTAGAGAATTAAGTTTCCTACTTTTTATGTTCTATGATATTTTTTGATCAGATGCGTAGTTCTCGAGATATATCAAGATATTTAAAAGCTCCGAAGCTGCACCAACATAATAGAGGTACAGAAACACCGTGGCCCCTTTCTTTGAGATAACTCTGCACTATTGCGAGCTGCAAATGCCACTTCCAGCTTAGCTGTGCAGAAGAAGAACAACAAGAATAAGAAATATTTCGAAATATGTCCGTCAGGCCCCTTCCCTTGAGATAAATCTGCAAATATCTCGGAAACGAAGCGAGCTACGGCAAAATGTTAAGAGACCTTTTTTGTAGAAAATTAGGTTTCCTACTTTTTATGTTATATGATATTTTTTGATCAGATGCGTAGTTCTCGACATATATCAAGATATTTAAAAGTTCCGAAGCCGCACCAACATAATAGAGATACAGAAACACCGTGGCCCCTTTCTTTGAGATAACTCTGCACTATTGCGAGCTGCCAATGCCACTTCCAGCTTAGCTGTGCAGAAGAAGAACAACAAGAAGAAGAAATATCTGGAAATATGTCCGTCAGGCCCCTTCCCTTGAGATAAATCTGCAAATATCTCGGAAACGAAGCGAGCTACGGCAAAATGTTAAGAGACCTTTTTTGTAGAAAATTAGGATTCCTACTTTTTATGTTCTATGATATTTTTTGAACAGATGCGTAGTTCTCGAGATATATCAAGATATTTAAAAGTTCCGAAGCCGCACCAACATAATAGAGATACAAAAACACCGTGGCCCCATTCTTTGAGATAACTCTGCACTATTGCGAGCTGCAAATGCCACTTCCAGCTTAGCTGTGCCCACGAAGAACAACAAGAAGAAGAAATATCTCGAAATATGTCCGTCAGGCCCCTTCCCTTGAGATAAATCTGCAAATATCTCGGAAACGAAGCGAGCTACGGCAAAATGTTAAGAGACCTTTTTTGTAGAAAATTAGGTTTCCTACTTTTTATGTTCTATGATATTTTTTGATCAGATGCGTAGTTCTCGAGATATATCAAGATATTTAAAAGTTCCGAAGCCGCACCAACATAATAGAGATACAGAAACACCGTGGCCCCTTTCTTTGAGATAACTCTGCACTATTGCGAGCTGCAAATGCCACTTCCAGCTTAGCTGTGCAGAAGAAGAACAACAAGACGAAGAAATATCTCGAAATATGTCCGTCAGGCCCCTTCCCTTGAGATAAATCTGCAAATATCTCGGAAACGAAGCGAGCTATGGCAAAATGTTAAGAGACCTTTTTTGTAGAGAATTATGTTTCCTACAATTTACGTTCTCTGATATTTTTTGATCAGAAGCGTAGTTTTCGAGATATATCGAGATATTTAAAAGTTCCGAAGCCGCACCAACATAATAGAGATACAGAAACACCGTGGCCCCTTTCTTTGAGATAACTCTGCACTATTGCGACCTGCAAATGCCACTTCCAGCTTCGCTGTGCAGAAGAGGAACAACAAGAAGAAGAAATATCTCGGAATATGTCCGTCAGGCCCCTTCCCTTGAGCTAACTCTGCAAATATCTCGGAAACGATGCCAGCTATGGGAAAATGTTAAGAGACCTTTTTTGTAGAGAATTAAGTTTCCTACTTTTTATGTTCTATGATATTTTTTGATCAGATGCGTAGTTCTCGAGATATATCAAGATATTTAAAAGCTCCGAAGCTGCACCAACATAATAGAGGTACAGAAACACCGTGGCCCCTTTCTTTGAGATAACTCTGCACTATAGCGAGCTGCAAATGCCACTTCCAGCTTAGCTGTGCAGAAGAAGAACAACAAGAATAAGAAATATTTCGAAATATGTCCGTCAGGCCCCTTCCCTTGAGATAAATCTGCAAATATCTCGGAAACGAAGCGAGCTACGGCAAAATGTTAAGAGACCTTTTTTGTAGAAAATTAGGTTTCCTACTTTTTATGCTCTATGATATTTTTTGATCAGATGCGTAGTTCTCGAGATATATCAAGATATTTAAAGGTTCCGAAGCCGCACCAACATAATAGAGATACAGAAACACCGTGGCCCCTTTCTTTGCGATAACTCTGCACTATTGCGAGCTGCAAATGCCACTTCCAGCTTAGCTGTGCAGAAGAAGAACAACAAGAAGAAGAAATATCTCGAAATATGTCCGTCAGGCCCCTTCCCTTGAGATATATCTGCAAATATCTCGGAAACGATGCCAGTTATGGGAAAATGTTAAGAGACCTTTTTTGTAGAGAATTAAGTTTCCTACTTTTTATGTTCTATGATATTTTCTGATCAGATGCGTAGTTCTCGAGATATATCAAGATATTTAAAAGTTCCGAAGCCGCACCAACATAATAGAGATACAGAAACACCGTGGCCCCTTTCTTGGCGACAACTCTGCACTATTGCGAGCTGCAAATGCCACTTCCAGCTAAGCTGTGCAGAAGAAGAACAACAAGAAGAAGAAATATCTCGAAATATGTCCGTCAGGCCCCTTCCCTTGAGATAAATCTGCAAATATCTCGGAAACGAAACGAGCTATGGCAAAATGTTAAGAGACCTTTTTTGTAGAGAATTAAGTTTCCTACTTTTTATGTTCTATGATATTTTTCGATCAGAGGCGTAGTTCTCGAGATATATCAGGATATTTAAAAGTTCCGAAGCCGCACCAACATAATAGAGCTACAGAAACACCGTGGCCCCTCTCTTTGAGATAACTTTGCATGATTGCGAGCTGGAAATGCCACTTCCAGTTTAGCTGTGCAGAAGAAGAACAACAAGAAGAAGAAATATCTCGAAATATGTCCGTCAGGCCCTTTCCCTTGAGATAAATCTGCAAATATCTCGGAAACGAAGCGAGCTATGGCAAAATGTTAAGAGACCTTTTTTGTAGAGAATTAAGTTTCCTACTTTTTATGTTCTATGATATTTTTTGATCAGATGCGTAGTTCTCGAGATATATCAAGATATTTAAAAGCTCCGAAGCTGCACCAACATAATAGAGGTACAGAAACACCGTGGCCCCTTTCTTTGAGATAACTCTGCACTATTGCGAGCTGCAAATGCCACTTCCAGCTTAGCTGTGCAGAAGAAGAACAACAAGAAGAAGAAATATCTGGAAATATGTCCGTCAGGCCCCTTCCCTTGAGATAAATCTGCAAATATCTCGGAAACGAAGCGAGCTACGGCAAAATGTTAAGAGACCTTTTTTGTAGAAAATTAGGATTCCTACTTTTTATGTTCTATGATATTTTTTGAACAGATGCGTAGTTCTCGAGATATATCAAGATATTTAAAAGTTCCGAAGCCGCACCAACATAATAGAGATACAAAAACACCGTGGCCCCTTTCTTTGAGATAACTCTGCACTATTGCGAGCTGCAAATGCCACTTCCAGCTTAGCTGTGCCCACGAAGAACAACAAGAAGAAGAAATATCTCGAAATATGTCCGTCAGGCCCCTTCCCTTGAGATAAATCTGCAAATATCTCGGAAACGAAGCGAGCTACGGCAAAATGTTAAGAGACCTTTTTTGTAGAAAATTAGGTTTCCTACTTTTTATGTTCTATGATATTTTTTGATCAGATGCGTAGTTCTCGAGATATATCAAGATATTTAAAAGTTCCGAAGCCGCACCAACATAATAGAGATACAGAAACACCGTGGCCCCTTTCTTTGAGATAACTCTGCACTATTGCGAGCTGCAAATGCCACTTCCAGCTTAGCTGTGCAGAAGAAGAACAACAAGACGAAGAAATATCTCGAAATATGTCCGTCAGGCCCCTTCCCTTGAGATAAATCTGCAAATATCTCGGAAACGAAGCGAGCTATGGCAAAATGTTAAGAGACCTTTTTTGTAGAGAATTATGTTTCCTACAATTTACGTTCTCTGATATTTTTTGATCAGAAGCGTAGTTTTCGAGATATATCGAGATATTTAAAAGTTCCGAAGCCGCACCAACATAATAGAGATACAGAAACAACCGTGGCCCCTTTCTTTGAGATAACTCTGCACTATTGCGACCTGCAAATGCCACTTCCAGCTTAGCTGTGCAGAAGAAGAACAACAAGAAGAAGAAATATCTCGAAATATGTCCGTCAGGACCCTTCCCTTGAGATAAATCTGCAAATATCTCGGAAACGAAGCGAGCTATTGCAAAACGTTAAGAGACCTTTTTTGTAGAGAATTAAGTTTCCTACTTTTTATGTTCTATGATATTTTTTGATCAGATGCGTAGTTCTCGAGATATATCAAGATATTTAAAAGCTCCGAAGCTGCACCAACATAATAGAGGTACAGAGACACCGTGGCCCCTTTCTTTGAGATAACTCTGCACTATTGCGGGCTGCAAATGCCACTTCCAGCTTAGCTGTGCAGAAGAAGAACAACAAGAATAGGAAATATTTCGAAATATGTCCGTCAGGCCCCTTCCCTTGAGATAAATCTGCAAATATCTCGGAAACGAAGCGAGCTATGGCAAAATGTTAAGAGACCTTTTTTGTAGAGAATTAAGTTTCCTACTTTTTATGTTCTATGATATTTTTTCATCAGATGCGTAGTTCTCGAGATATATCAAGATATCTAAAAGTTCCGAAGCCGCACCAACATAATAGAGATACAGAAACACCGTGGCCCCTTTCTTCGAGATAACTCTGCACTATTGCGAGCTGCAAATGCCACTTCCAGCTTAGCTGTGCAGAAGAAGAACAACAAGAAGAAGAAATATCTCGAAAAATGTCCGTCAGGCCCCTTCCCTTGAGATAAATCTGCAAATATCTCGGAAACGAAGCGAGCTATGGCAAAATGTTAAGAGACCTTATTTGTAGAGAATTAAGTTTCCTACTTTTTATGTTCTATAATATTTTTTGATCAGATGCGTAGTTCTCGAGATATATCAAGATATTTAAAAGTTCCGAAGCCGCACCAACATAATAGAGATACAGAAACACCGTGGCCCCTTTCTTCGAGATAACTCTGCACTATTGCGAGCTGCAAATGCCACTTCCAGCTTAGCTGTGCAGAAGAAGAACAACAAGAAGAAGAAATATCTGGAAATATGTCCGTCAGACCCCTTCCCTTGAGATAAATCTGCAAATATCTCGGAAACGAAGCGAGCTACGGCAAAATGTTAAGAGACCTTTTTTGTAGAGAATTATATTTCCCACAATTTAGGTTCTATGATATTTTTTGATCAGAAGCGTAGTTTTCGAGATATATCGAGATATTTAAAAGATCCGAAGCCGCACCAACATAATAGAGATACAGAAACACCGTGGCCCCTTTCTTTGAGATAACTCTGCACTATTGCGAGCTGCAAATGCCACTTCCAGCTTAGCTGTGCAGAAGAAGTACAACAAGAAGAAGAAATATCTCGAAATATGTCCGTCAGGCCCCTTCCCTTGAGATAAATCTGCAAATATCTCGGAAACGAAGCGAGCTATGGCAAAATGTTAAGAGACATTTTTTGTAGAGAATTAAGTTTCCTACTTTTTATGTTCTATGATATTTTTTGATCAGATGCGTAGTTCTCGAGATATATCAAGATATTTAAAAGTTCCGAAGCCGCACCAACATAATAGAGATACAGAAACACCGTGGCCCGTTTCTTTGAGATAACTCTGCACTATTGCGCGCTGCAAATGCCACTTCAAGCTTAGCTGTGCAGAAGAAGAACAACAAGAAGAAGAAATATCTCGAAATATGTCCGTCAGGCCCCTTCCCTTGAGATAAATCTGCAAATATCTCGGAAACGAAGCGAGCTACGGCAAAATGTTAACAGACCTTTTTTGTAGAAAATTAGGTTTCCTACTTTTTATCTTCTATGATATTTTTTGATCAGATGCGTAGTTCTCGAGATATATCAAGATATTTAAAAGTTCCGAAGCCGCACCAACATAATAGAGATACAGAAACACCGTGGCCCCTTTCTTGGCGACAACTCTGCACTATTGCGAGCTGCAAATGCCACTTCCAGCTAAGCTGTGCAGAAGAAGAACAACAAGAAGAAGAAATATCTCGAAATATGTCCGTCAGGCCCCTTCCCTTGAGATAAATCTGCAAATATCTCGGAAACGAAACGAGCTATGGCAAAATGTTAAGAGACCTTTTTTGTAGAGAATTAAGTTTCCTACTTTTTATGTTCTATGATATTTTTCGATCAGAGGCGTAGTTCTCGAGATATATCAGGATATTTAAAAGTTCCGAAGCCGCACCAACATAATAGAGCTACAGAAACACCGTGGTCCCTCTCTTTGAGATAACTTTGCATGATTGCGAGCTGGAAATGCCACTTCCAGTTTAGCTGTGCAGAAGAAGAACAACAAGAAGAAGAAATATCTCGAAATATGTCCGTCAGGCCCTTTCCCTTGAGATAAATCTGCAAATATCTCGGAAACGAAGCGAGCTATGGCAAAATGTTAAGAGACCTTTTTTGTAGAGAATTAAGTTTCCTACTTTTTATGTTCTATGATATTTTTTGATCAGATGCGTAGTTCTCGAGATATATCAAGATATTTAAAAGCTCCGAAGCTGCACCAACATAATAGAGGTACAGAAACACCGTGGCCCCTTTCTTTGAGATAACTCTGCACTATTGCGAGCTGCAAATGCCACTTCCAGCTTAGCTGTGCAGAAGAAGAACAACAAGAAGAAGAAATATCTCGAAATATGTCCGTCAGGCCCCTTCCCTTGAGATAAATCTGCAAATATCTCGGAAACGAAGCGAGCTATGGCAAAATGTTAAGAGACATTTTTTGTAGAGAATTAAGTTTCCTACTTTTTATGTTCTATGATATTTTTTGATCAGATGCGTAGTTCTCGAGATATATCAAGATATTTAAAAGTTCCGAAGCCGCACCAACATAATAGAGATACAGAAACACCGTGGCCCCTTTCTTTGAGATAACTCTGCACTATTGCGAGCTGCAAATGCCACTTCCAGCTTAGCTGTGCAGAAGAAGAACAACAAGAAGAAGAAATATTTCGAAATATGTCCGTCAGGCCCCTTCCCTTGAGATAAATCTGCAAATATCTCGGAAACGAAGCGAGCTATTGCAAAAGGTTAAGAGACCTTTTTTGTAGAGAATTAAGTTTCCTACTTTTTATGTTCTATGATATTTTTTGATCAGATGCGTAGTTCTCGAGATATATCAAGATATTTAAAAGCTCCGAAGCTGCACCAACATAATAGAGGTACAGAGACACCGTGGCCCCTTTCTTTGAGATAACTCTGCACTATTGCGAGCTGCAAATGCCACTTCCAGCTTAGCTGTGCAGAACAAGAACAACAAGAAGAAGAAATATTTCGAAATATGTCCGTCAGGCCCCTTCCCTTGAGATAAATCTGCAAATATCTCGGAAACGAAGCGAGCTACGGCAAAATGTTAAGAGACCTTTTTTGTAGAAAATTAGGTTTCCTATTTTTTATGTTCTATGATATTTTTTGATCAGATGCGTAGTTCTCGAGATATATCAAGATATTTGAAAGTTCCGAAGCCGCACCAACATAATAGAGATACAGAAACACCGTGGCCCCTTTCTTTGAGATAACTCTGCACTATTGCGAGCTGCAAATGCCACTTCCAGCTTAGCTGTGCAGAAGAAGAACAACAAGAAGAAGAAATATCTCGAAATATGTCCGTCAGGCCCCTTCCCTTGAGATAAATCTGCAAATATCTCGGAAACGAAGCGAGCTATGGCAAAATGTTAAGAGACATTTTTTGTAGAGAATTAAGTTTCCTACTTTTTATGTTCTATGATATTTTTTGATCAGATGCGTAGTTCTCGAGATATATCAAGATATTTAAAAGTTCCGAAGCCGCACCAACATAATAGAGATACAGAAACACCGTGGCCCCTTTCTTTGAGATAACTCTGCACTATTGCGAGCTGCAAATGCCACTTCCAGCTTAGCTGTGCAGAAGAAGAACAACAAGAAGAAGAAATATTTCGAAATATGTCCGTCAGGCCCCTTCCCTTGAGATAAATCTGCAAATATCTCGGAAACGAAGCGAGCTACGGCAAAATGTTAAGAGACCTTTTTTGTAGAAAATTAGGTTTCCTATTTTTTATGTTCTATGATATTTTTTGATCAGATGCGTAGTTCTCGAGATATATCAAGATATTTGAAAGTTCCGAAGCCGCACCAACATAATAGAGATACAGAAACACCGTGGCCCCTTTCTTTGAGATAACTCTGCACTATTGCGAGCGGCAAATGCCACTTCCAGCTTAGCTGTGCAGAAGAAGAACAACAAGAAGAAGAAATATCTGGAAATATGTCCGTCAGGCCCCTTCCCTTGAGATAAATCTGCAAATATCTCGGAAACGAAGCGAGCTATGGCAAAATGTTAAGAGACCTTTTTTGTAGAGAATTAAGTTTTGTACTTTTTATGTTCTATGATATTTTTTGATCAGATGCGTAGTTCTCGAGATATATCAAGATATTTAAAAGCTCCGAAGCTGCACCAACATAATAGAGGTACAGAAACACCGTGGCCCCTTTCTTTGAGATAACTCTGCACTATTGCGAGCTGCAAATGCCACTTCCAGCTTAGCTGTGCAGAAGAAGAACAACAAGAAGAAGAAATATCTCGAAATATGTCCGTCAGGACCCTTCCCTTGAGATAAATCTGCAAATATCTCGGAAACGAAGCGAGCTATTGCAAAAGGTTAAGAGACCTTTTTTGTAGAGAATTAAGTTTCCTACTTTTTATGTTCTATGATATTTTTTGATCAGATGCGTAGTTCTCGAGATATATCAAGATATTTAAAAGCTCCGAAGCTGCACCAACATAATAGAGGTACAGAGACACCGTGGCCCCTTTCTTTGAGATAACTCTGCACTATTGCGAGCTGCAAATGCCACTTCCAGCTTAGCTGTGCAGAACAAGAACAACAAGAAGAAGAAATATCTCGAAATATGTCCGTCAGGCCCCTTCCCTTGAGATAAATCTGCAAATATCTCGGAAACGAAGCGAGCTATGGCAAAATGTTAAGAGACCTTTTTTGTAGAGAATTAAGTTTCCTACTTTTTATGTTCTATGATATTTTTTGATCAGATGCGTAGTTCTCGAGATATATCAAGATATCTAAAAGTTCCGAAGCCGCACCAACATAATAGAGATACAGAAACACCGTGGCCCCTTTCTTCGAGATAACTCTGCACTATTGCGAGCTGCAAATGCCACTTCCAGCTTAGCTGTGCAGAAGAAGAACAACAAGAAGAAGAAATATCTCGAAAAATGTCCGTCAGGCCCCTTCCCTTGAGATAAATCTGCAAATATCTCGGAAACGAAGCGAGCTATGGCAAAATGTTAAGAGACCTTATTTGTAGAGAATTAAGTTTCCTACTTTTTATGTTCTATGATATTTTTTGATCAGACGCGTAGTTCTCGAGATATATCAAGATATTTAAAAGTTCCGAAGCCGCACCAACATAATAGAGATACAGAAACACCGTGGCCCCTTTCTTTGAGATAACTCTGCGCTATTGCGAGCTGCAAATGCCACTTCCAGCTTAGCTGTGCAGAAGAAGAACAACAAGAAGAAGAAATATCTGGAAATATGTCCGTCAGACCCCTTCCCTTGAGATAAATCTGCAAATATCTCGGAAACGAAGCGAGCTACGGCAAAATGTTAAGAGACCTTTTTTGTAGAGAATTATATTTCCCACAATTTAGGTTCTATGATATTTTTTGATCAGAAGCGTAGTTTTCGAGATATATCGAGATATTTAAAAGATCCGAAGCCGCACCAACATAATAGAGATACAGAAACACCGTGGCCCCTTTCTTTGAGATAACTCTGCACTATTGCGAGCTGCAAATGCCACTTCCAGCTTAGCTGTGCAGAAGAAGAACAACAAGAAGAAGAAATATCTCGAAATATGTCCGTCAGGCCCCTTCCCTTGAGATAAATCTGCAAATATCTCGGAAACGAAGCGAGCTATGGCAAAATGTTAAGAGACCTTTTTTGTAGAGAATTAAGTTTCCTACTTTTTATGTTCTATGATATTTTTTGATCAGATGCGTAGTTCTCGAGACATATCAAGATATCTAAAAGTTCCGAAGCCGCACCAACATAATAGAGATACAGAAACACCGTGGCCCCTTTCTTCGAGATAACACTGCACTATTGCGAGCTGCAAATGCCACTTCCAGCTTAGCTGTGCAGAAGAAGAACAACAAGAAGAAGAAATATCTCGAAAAATGTCCGTCAGGCCCCTTCCCTTGAGATAAATCTGCAAATATCTCGGAAACGAAGCGAGCTATGGCAAAATGTTAAGAGACCTTATTTGTAGAGAATTAGGTTTCCTACTTTTTATGTTCTATGATATTTTTTGATCAGATGCGTAGTTCTCGAGATATATCAAGATATTTAAAAGTTCCGAAGCCGCACCAACATAATAGAGATACAGAAACACCGTGGCCCCTTTCTTCGAGATAACTCTGCACTATTGCGAGCTGCAAATGCCACTTCCAGCTTAGCTGTGCAGAAGAAGAACAACAAGAAGAAGAAATATCTCGAAATATGTCCGTCAGGACCCTTCCCTTGAGATAAATCTGCAAATATCTCGGAAACGAAGCGAGCTATTGCAAAACGTTAAGAGACCTTTTTTGTAGAGAATTAAGTTTCCTACTTTTTATGTTCTATGATATTTTTTGATCAGATGCGTAGTTCTCGAGATATATCAAGATATTTAAAAGCTCCGAAGCTGCACCAACATAATAGAGGTACAGAGACACCGTGGCCCCTTTCTTTGAGATAACTCTGCACTATTGCGGGCTGCAAATGCCACTTCCAGCTTAGCTGTGCAGAAGAAGAACAACAAGAATAAGAAATATTTCGAAATATGTCCGTCAGGCCCCTTCCCTTGAGATAAATCTGCAAATATCTCGGAAACGAAGCGAGCTATGGCAAAATGTTAAGAGACCTTTTTTGTAGAGAATTAAGTTTCCTACTTTTTATGTTCTATGATATTTTTTCATCAGATGCGTAGTTCTCGAGATATATCAAGATATCTAAAAGTTCCGAAGCCGCACCAACATAATAGAGATACAGAAACACCGTGGCCCCTTTCTTCGAGATAACTCTGCACTATTGCGAGCTGCAAATGCCACTTCCAGCTTAGCTGTGCAGAAGAAGAACAACAAGAAGAAGAAATATCTCGAAAAATGTCCGTCAGGCCCCTTCCCTTGAGATAAATCTGCAAATATCTCGGAAACGAAGCGAGCTATGGCAAAATGTTAAGAGACCTTATTTGTAGAGAATTAAGTTTCCTACTTTTTATGTTCTATAATATTTTTTGATCAGATGCGTAGTTCTCGAGATATATCAAGATATTTAAAAGTTCCGAAGCCGCACCAACATAATAGAGATACAGAAACACCGTGGCCCCTTTCTTCGAGATAACTCTGCACTATTGCGAGCTGCAAATGCCACTTCCAGCTTAGCTGTGCAGAAGAAGAACAACAAGAAGAAGAAATATCTCGAAAAATGTCCGTCAGGCCCCTTCCCTTGAGATAAATCTGCAAATATCTCGGAAACGGAGCGAGCTATGGCAAAATGTTAAGAGACCTTATTTGTAGAGAATTAAGTTTCCTACTTTTTATGTTCTATGATATTTTTTGATCAGACGCGTAGTTCTCGAGATATATCAAGATATTTAAAAGTTCCGAAGCCGCACCAACATAATAGAGATACAGAAACACCGTGGCCCCTTTCTTTGAGATAACTCTGCGCTATTGCGAGCTGCAAATGCCACTTCCAGCTTAGCTGTGCAGAAGAAGAACAACAAGAAGAAGAAATATCTGGAAATATGTCCGTCAGACCCCTTCCCTTGAGATAAATCTGCAAATATCTCGGAAACGAAGCGAGCTACGGCAAAATGTTAAGAGACCTTTTTTGTAGAGAATTATATTTCCCACAATTTAGGTTCTATGATATTTTTTGATCAGAAGCGTAGTTTTCGAGATATATCGAGATATTTAAAAGATCCGAAGCCGCACCAACATAATAGAGATACAGAAACACCGTGGCCCCTTTCTTTGAGATAACTCTGCACTATTGCGAGCTGCAAATGCCACTTCCAGCTTAGCTGTGCAGAAGAAGAACAACAAGAAGAAGAAATATCTCGAAATATGTCCGTCAGGCCCCGTCCCTTGAGATAAATCTGCAAATATCTCGGAAACGAAGCGAGCTATGGCAAAATGTTAAGCGACTTTATTTGTAGAGAATTAAGTTTCCTACTTTTTACGTTCTATGATATTTTTTAATCAGATGCGTAGTTCTCGAGATATATAAAGATATTTTAAAGTTCCGAAGCCGCACCAACATAATAGAGATACAGAAACACCGTGGCCCCTTTCTTCGAGATAACTCTGCACTATTGCGAGCTGCAAATGCCACTTCCAGCTTAGCTGTGCAGAAGAAGAACAACAAGAAGAAGAAATATCTCGAAATATGTCCGTCAGGCCCCTTCCCTTGAGATAAATCTGCAAATATCTCGGAAACGAAGCGAGCTATGGCAAAATGTTAAGAGACCTTTTTTGTAGAGAATTAAGTTTCCTACTTTTTATGTTCTATGATATTTTTTGATCAGATGCGTAGTTCTCGAGATATATCAAGATATCTAAAAGTTCCGAAGCCGCACCAACATAATAGAGATACAGAAACACCGTGGCCCCTTTCTTCGAGATAACTCTGCACTATTGCGAGCTGCAAATGCCACTTCCAGCTTAGCTGTGCAGAAGAAGAACAACAAGAAGAAGAAATATCTCGAAAAATGTCCGTCAGGCCCCTTCCCTTGAGATAAATCTGCAAATATCTCGGAAACGAAGCGAGCTATGGCAAAATGTTAAGAGACCTTATTTGTAGAGAATTAAGTTTCCTACTTTTTATGTTCTATGATATTTTTTGATCAGATGCGTAGTTCTCGAGATATATCAAGATATTTAAAAGTTCCGAAGCCGCACCAACATAATAGAGATACAGAAACACCGTGGCCCCTTTCTTTGAGATAACTCTGCACTATTGCGAGCTGCAAATGCCACTTCCAGCTGAGCTGTGCAGAAGAAGAACAACAAGAAGAAGAAATATCTCGAAATATGTCCGTCAGGCCCCGTCCCTTGAGATAAATCTGCAAATATCTCGGAAACGAAGCGAGCTATGGCAAAATGTTAAGCGACTTTATTTGTAGAGAATTAAGTTTCCTACTTTTTACGTTCTATGATATTTTTTAATCAGATGCGTAGTTCTCGAGATATATAAAGATATTTTAAAGTTCCGAAGCCGCACCAACATAATAGAGATACAGAAACACCGTGGCCCCTTTCTTCGAGATAACTCTGCACTATTGCGAGCTGCAAATGCCACTTCCAGCTTAGCTGTGCAGAAGAAGAACAACAAGAAGAAGAAATATCTCGAAATATGTCCGTCAGGCCCCTTCCCTTGAGATAAATCTGCAAATATCTCGGAAACGAAGCGAGCTATGGCAAAATGTTAAGAGACCTTTTTTGTAGAGAATTAAGTTTCCTACTTTTTATGTTCTATGATATTTTTTGATCAGATGCGTAGTTCTCGAGATATATCAAGATATCTAAAAGTTCCGAAGCCGCACCAACATAATAGAGATACAGAAACACCGTGGCCCCTTTCTTCGAGATAACTCTGCACTATTGCGAGCTGCAAATGCCACTTCCAGCTTAGCTGTGCAGAAGAAGAACAACAAGAAGAAGAAATATCTCGAAAAATGTCCGTCAGGCCCCTTCCCTTGAGATAAATCTGCAAATATCTCGGAAACGAAGCGAGCTATGGCAAAATGTTAAGAGACCTTATTTGTAGAGAATTAAGTTTCCTACTTTTTATGTTCTATGATATTTTTTGATCAGACGCGTAGTTCTCGAGATATATCAAGATATTTAAAAGTTCCGAAGCCGCACCAACATAATAGAGATACAGAAACACCGTGGCCCCTTTCTTTGAGATAACTCTGCGCTATTGCGAGCTGCAAATGCCACTTCCAGCTTAGCTGTGCAGAAGAAGAACAACAAGAAGAAGAAATATCTGGAAATATGTCCGTCAGACCCCTTCCCTTGAGATAAATCTGCAAATATCTCGGAAACGAAGCGAGCTACGGCAAAATGTTAAGAGACCTTTTTTGTAGAGAATTATATTTCCCACAATTTAGGCTCTATGATATTTTTTGATCAGAAGCGTAGTTTTCGAGATATATCGAGATATTTAAAAGATCCGAAGCCGCACCAACATAATAGAGATACAGAAACACCGTGGCCCCTTTCTTTGAGATAACTCTGCACTATTGCGAGCTGCAAATGCCACTTCCAGCTTAGCTGTGCAGAAGAAGAACAACAAGAAGAAGAAATATCTCGAAATATGTCCGTCAGGCCCCTTCCCTTGAGATAAATCTGCAAATATCTCGGAAACGAAGCGAGCTATGGCAAAATGTTAAGAGACATTTTTTGTAGAGAATTAAGTTTCCTACTTTTTATGTTCTATGATATTTTTTGATCAGATGCGTAGTTCTCGAGATATATGAAGATATTTAAAAGTTCCGAAGCCGCACCAAAATAATAGAGATACAGAAACACCGTGGCCCCTTTCTTTGAGATAACTCTGCACTATTGCGAGCTGCAAATGCCACTTCCAGCTTAGCTGTGCAGAAGAAGAACAACAAGAAGAAGAAATATCTCGAAATATGTCCGTCAGGCCCCTTCCCTTGAGATAAATCTGCAAATATCTCGGAAACGAAGCGAGCTATGGCAAAATGTTAAGCGACTTTATTTGTAGAGAATTAAGTTTCCTACTTTTTACGTTCTATGATATTTTTTAATCAGATGCGTAGTTCTCGAGATATATAAAGATATTTTAAAGTTCCGAAGCCGCACCAACATAATAGAGATACAGAAACACCGTGGCCCCTTTCTTCGAGATAACTCTGCACTATTGCGAGCTGCAAATGCCACTTCCAGCTTAGCTGTGCAGAAGAAGAACAACAAGAAGAAGAAATATCTCGAAATATGTCCGTCAGGCCCCTTCCCTTGAGATAAATCTGCAAATATCTCGGAAACGAAGCGAGCTATGGCAAAATGTTAAGAGACCTTTTTTGTAGAGAATTAAGTTTCCTACTTTTTATGTTCTATGATATTTTTTGATCAGATGCGTAGTTCTCGAGATATATCAAGATATCTAAAAGTTCCGAAGCCGCACCAACATAATAGAGATACAGAAACACCGTGGCCCCTTTCTTCGAGATAACTCTGCACTATTGCGAGCTGCAAATGCCACTTCCAGCTTAGCTGTGCAGAAGAAGAACAACAAGAAGAAGAAATATCTCGAAATATGTCCGTCAGGCCCCTTCCCTTGAGATAAATCTGCAAATATCTCGGAAACGAAACGAGCTATGGCAAAATGTTAAGAGACCTTTTTTGTAGAGAATTAAGTTTCCTACTTTTTATGTTCTATGATATTTTTCGATCAGAGGCGTAGTTCTCGAGATATATCAGGATATTTAAAAGTTCCGAAGCCGCACCAACATAATAGAGCTACAGAAACACCGTGGTCCCTCTCTTTGAGATAACTTTGCATGATTGCGAGCTGGAAATGCCACTTCCAGTTTAGCTGTGCAGAAGAAGAACAACAAGAAGAAGAAATATCTCGAAATATGTCCGTCAGGCCCTTTCCCTTGAGATAAATCTGCAAATATCTCGGAAACGAAGCGAGCTATGGCAAAATGTTAAGAGACCTTTTTTGTAGAGAATTAAGTTTCCTACTTTTTATGTTCTATGATATTTTTTGATCAGATGCGTAGTTCTCGAGATATATCAAGATATTTAAAAGCTCCGAAGCTGCACCAACATAATAGAGGTACAGAAACACCGTGGCCCCTTTCTTTGAGATAACTCTGCACTATTGCGAGCTGCAAATGCCACTTCCAGCTTAGCTGTGCAGAAGAAGAACAACAAGAAGAAGAAATATCTCGAAATATGTCCGTCAGGCCCCTTCCCTTGAGATAAATCTGCAAATATCTCGGAAACGAAGCGAGCTATGGCAAAATGTTAAGAGACATTTTTTGTAGAGAATTAAGTTTCCTACTTTTTATGTTCTATGATATTTTTTGATCAGATGCGTAGTTCTCGAGATATATCAAGATATTTAAAAGTTCCGAAGCCGCACCAACATAATAGAGATACAGAAACACCGTGGCCCCTTTCTTTGAGATAACTCTGCACTATTGCGAGCTGCAAATGCCACTTCCAGCTTAGCTGTGCAGAAGAAGAACAACAAGAAGAAGAAATATTTCGAAATATGTCCGTCAGGCCCCTTCCCTTGAGATAAATCTGCAAATATCTCGGAAACGAAGCGAGCTATTGCAAAAGGTTAAGAGACCTTTTTTGTAGAGAATTAAGTTTCCTACTTTTTATGTTCTATGATATTTTTTGATCAGATGCGTAGTTCTCGAGATATATCAAGATATTTAAAAGCTCCGAAGCTGCACCAACATAATAGAGGTACAGAGACACCGTGGCCCCTTTCTTTGAGATAACTCTGCACTATTGCGAGCTGCAAATGCCACTTCCAGCTTAGCTGTGCAGAACAAGAACAACAAGAAGAAGAAATATTTCGAAATATGTCCGTCAGGCCCCTTCCCTTGAGATAAATCTGCAAATATCTCGGAAACGAAGCGAGCTACGGCAAAATGTTAAGAGACCTTTTTTGTAGAAAATTAGGTTTCCTATTTTTTATGTTCTATGATATTTTTTGATCAGATGCGTAGTTCTCGAGATATATCAAGATATTTGAAAGTTCCGAAGCCGCACCAACATAATAGAGATACAGAAACACCGTGGCCCCTTTCTTTGAGATAACTCTGCACTATTGCGAGCTGCAAATGCCACTTCCAGCTTAGCTGTGCAGAAGAAGAACAACAAGAAGAAGAAATATCTCGAAATATGTCCGTCAGGCCCCTTCCCTTGAGATAAATCTGCAAATATCTCGGAAACGAAGCGAGCTATGGCAAAATGTTAAGAGACATTTTTTGTAGAGAATTAAGTTTCCTACTTTTTATGTTCTATGATATTTTTTGATCAGATGCGTAGTTCTCGAGATATATCAAGATATTTAAAAGTTCCGAAGCCGCACCAACATAATAGAGATACAGAAACACCGTGGCCCCTTTCTTTGAGATAACTCTGCACTATTGCGAGCTGCAAATGCCACTTCCAGCTTAGCTGTGCAGAAGAAGAACAACAAGAAGAAGAAATATTTCGAAATATGTCCGTCAGGCCCCTTCCCTTGAGATAAATCTGCAAATATCTCGGAAACGAAGCGAGCTACGGCAAAATGTTAAGAGACCTTTTTTGTAGAAAATTAGGTTTCCTATTTTTTATGTTCTATGATATTTTTTGATCAGATGCGTAGTTCTCGAGATATATCAAGATATTTGAAAGTTCCGAAGCCGCACCAACATAATAGAGATACAGAAACACCGTGGCCCCTTTCTTTGAGATAACTCTGCACTATTGCGAGCGGCAAATGCCACTTCCAGCTTAGCTGTGCAGAAGAAGAACAACAAGAAGAAGAAATATCTGGAAATATGTCCGTCAGGCCCCTTCCCTTGAGATAAATCTGCAAATATCTCGGAAACGAAGCGAGCTATGGCAAAATGTTAAGAGACCTTTTTTGTAGAGAATTAAGTTTTGTACTTTTTATGTTCTATGATATTTTTTGATCAGATGCGTAGTTCTCGAGATATATCAAGATATTTAAAAGCTCCGAAGCTGCACCAACATAATAGAGGTACAGAAACACCGTGGCCCCTTTCTTTGAGATAACTCTGCACTATTGCGAGCTGCAAATGCCACTTCCAGCTTAGCTGTGCAGAAGAAGAACAACAAGAAGAAGAAATATCTCGAAATATGTCCGTCAGGACCCTTCCCTTGAGATAAATCTGCAAATATCTCGGAAACGAAGCGAGCTATTGCAAAAGGTTAAGAGACCTTTTTTGTAGAGAATTAAGTTTCCTACTTTTTATGTTCTATGATATTTTTTGATCAGATGCGTAGTTCTCGAGATATATCAAGATATTTAAAAGCTCCGAAGCTGCACCAACATAATAGAGGTACAGAGACACCGTGGCCCCTTTCTTTGAGATAACTCTGCACTATTGCGAGCTGCAAATGCCACTTCCAGCTTAGCTGTGCAGAACAAGAACAACAAGAAGAAGAAATATCTCGAAATATGTCCGTCAGGCCCCTTCCCTTGAGATAAATCTGCAAATATCTCGGAAACGAAGCGAGCTATGGCAAAATGTTAAGAGACCTTTTTTGTAGAGAATTAAGTTTCCTACTTTTTATGTTCTATGATATTTTTTGATCAGATGCGTAGTTCTCGAGATATATCAAGATATCTAAAAGTTCCGAAGCCGCACCAACATAATAGAGATACAGAAACACCGTGGCCCCTTTCTTCGAGATAACTCTGCACTATTGCGAGCTGCAAATGCCACTTCCAGCTTAGCTGTGCAGAAGAAGAACAACAAGAAGAAGAAATATCTCGAAAAATGTCCGTCAGGCCCCTTCCCTTGAGATAAATCTGCAAATATCTCGGAAACGAAGCGAGCTATGGCAAAATGTTAAGAGACCTTATTTGTAGAGAATTAAGTTTCCTACTTTTTATGTTCTATGATATTTTTTGATCAGACGCGTAGTTCTCGAGATATATCAAGATATTTAAAAGTTCCGAAGCCGCACCAACATAATAGAGATACAGAAACACCGTGGCCCCTTTCTTTGAGATAACTCTGCGCTATTGCGAGCTGCAAATGCCACTTCCAGCTTAGCTGTGCAGAAGAAGAACAACAAGAAGAAGAAATATCTGGAAATATGTCCGTCAGACCCCTTCCCTTGAGATAAATCTGCAAATATCTCGGAAACGAAGCGAGCTACGGCAAAATGTTAAGAGACCTTTTTTGTAGAGAATTATATTTCCCACAATTTAGGTTCTATGATATTTTTTGATCAGAAGCGTAGTTTTCGAGATATATCGAGATATTTAAAAGATCCGAAGCCGCACCAACATAATAGAGATACAGAAACACCGTGGCCCCTTTCTTTGAGATAACTCTGCACTATTGCGAGCTGCAAATGCCACTTCCAGCTTAGCTGTGCAGAAGAAGAACAACAAGAAGAAGAAATATCTCGAAATATGTCCGTCAGGCCCCTTCCCTTGAGATAAATCTGCAAATATCTCGGAAACGAAGCGAGCTATGGCAAAATGTTAAGAGACCTTTTTTGTAGAGAATTAAGTTTCCTACTTTTTATGTTCTATGATATTTTTTGATCAGATGCGTAGTTCTCGAGACATATCAAGATATCTAAAAGTTCCGAAGCCGCACCAACATAATAGAGATACAGAAACACCGTGGCCCCTTTCTTCGAGATAACACTGCACTATTGCGAGCTGCAAATGCCACTTCCAGCTTAGCTGTGCAGAAGAAGAACAACAAGAAGAAGAAATATCTCGAAAAATGTCCGTCAGGCCCCTTCCCTTGAGATAAATCTGCAAATATCTCGGAAACGAAGCGAGCTATGGCAAAATGTTAAGAGACCTTATTTGTAGAGAATTAGGTTTCCTACTTTTTATGTTCTATGATATTTTTTGATCAGATGCGTAGTTCTCGAGATATATCAAGATATTTAAAAGTTCCGAAGCCGCACCAACATAATAGAGATACAGAAACACCGTGGCCCCTTTCTTCGAGATAACTCTGCACTATTGCGAGCTGCAAATGCCACTTCCAGCTTAGCTGTGCAGAAGAAGAACAACAAGAAGAAGAAATATCTCGAAATATGTCCGTCAGGACCCTTCCCTTGAGATAAATCTGCAAATATCTCGGAAACGAAGCGAGCTATTGCAAAACGTTAAGAGACCTTTTTTGTAGAGAATTAAGTTTCCTACTTTTTATGTTCTATGATATTTTTTGATCAGATGCGTAGTTCTCGAGATATATCAAGATATTTAAAAGCTCCGAAGCTGCACCAACATAATAGAGGTACAGAGACACCGTGGCCCCTTTCTTTGAGATAACTCTGCACTATTGCGGGCTGCAAATGCCACTTCCAGCTTAGCTGTGCAGAAGAAGAACAACAAGAATAAGAAATATTTCGAAATATGTCCGTCAGGCCCCTTCCCTTGAGATAAATCTGCAAATATCTCGGAAACGAAGCGAGCTATGGCAAAATGTTAAGAGACCTTTTTTGTAGAGAATTAAGTTTCCTACTTTTTATATTCTATGATATTTTTTCATCAGATGCGTAGTTCTCGAGATATATCAAGATATCTAAAAGTTCCGAAGCCGCACCAACATAATAGAGATACAGAAACACCGTGGCCCCTTTCTTCGAGATAACTCTGCACTATTGCGAGCTGCAAATGCCACTTCCAGCTTAGCTGTGCAGAAGAAGAACAACAAGAAGAAGAAATATCTCGAAAAATGTCCGTCAGGCCCCTTCCCTTGAGATAAATCTGCAAATATCTCGGAAACGAAGCGAGCTATGGCAAAATGTTAAGAGACCTTATTTGTAGAGAATTAAGTTTCCTACTTTTTATGTTCTATAATATTTTTTGATCAGATGCGTAGTTCTCGAGATATATCAAGATATTTAAAAGTTCCGAAGCCGCACCAACATAATAGAGATACAGAAACACCGTGGCCCCTTTCTTCGAGATAACTCTGCACTATTGCGAGCTGCAAATGCCACTTCCAGCTTAGCTGTGCAGAAGAAGAACAACAAGAAGAAGAAATATCTCGAAAAATGTCCGTCAGGCCCCTTCCCTTGAGATAAATCTGCAAATATCTCGGAAACGGAGCGAGCTATGGCAAAATGTTAAGAGACCTTATTTGTAGAGAATTAAGTTTCCTACTTTTTATGTTCTATGATATTTTTTGATCAGACGCGTAGTTCTCGAGATATATCAAGATATTTAAAAGTTCCGAAGCCGCACCAACATAATAGAGATACAGAAACACCGTGGCCCCTTTCTTTGAGATAACTCTGCGCTATTGCGAGCTGCAAATGCCACTTCCAGCTTAGCTGTGCAGAAGAAGAACAACAAGAAGAAGAAATATCTGGAAATATGTCCGTCAGACCCCTTCCCTTGAGATAAATCTGCAAATATCTCGGAAACGAAGCGAGCTACGGCAAAATGTTAAGAGACCTTTTTTGTAGAGAATTATATTTCCCACAATTTAGGTTCTATGATATTTTTTGATCAGAAGCGTAGTTTTCGAGATATATCGAGATATTTAAAAGATCCGAAGCCGCACCAACATAATAGAGATACAGAAACACCGTGGCCCCTTTCTTTGAGATAACTCTGCACTATTGCGAGCTGCAAATGCCACTTCCAGCTTAGCTGTGCAGAAGAAGAACAACAAGAAGAAGAAATATCTCGAAATATGTCCGTCAGGCCCCGTCCCTTGAGATAAATCTGCAAATATCTCGGAAACGAAGCGAGCTATGGCAAAATGTTAAGCGACTTTATTTGTAGAGAATTAAGTTTCCTACTTTTTACGTTCTATGATATTTTTTAATCAGATGCGTAGTTCTCGAGATATATAAAGATATTTTAAAGTTCCGAAGCCGCACCAACATAATAGAGATACAGAAACACCGTGGCCCCTTTCTTCGAGATAACTCTGCACTATTGCGAGCTGCAAATGCCACTTCCAGCTTAGCTGTGCAGAAGAAGAACAACAAGAAGAAGAAATATCTCGAAATATGTCCGTCAGGCCCCTTCCCTTGAGATAAATCTGCAAATATCTCGGAAACGAAGCGAGCTATGGCAAAATGTTAAGAGACCTTTTTTGTAGAGAATTAAGTTTCCTACTTTTTATGTTCTATGATATTTTTTGATCAGATGCGTAGTTCTCGAGATATATCAAGATATCTAAAAGTTCCGAAGCCGCACCAACATAATAGAGATACAGAAACACCGTGGCCCCTTTCTTCGAGATAACTCTGCACTATTGCGAGCTGCAAATGCCACTTCCAGCTTAGCTGTGCAGAAGAAGAACAACAAGAAGAAGAAATATCTCGAAAAATGTCCGTCAGGCCCCTTCCCTTGAGATAAATCTGCAAATATCTCGGAAACGAAGCGAGCTATGGCAAAATGTTAAGAGACCTTATTTGTAGAGAATTAAGTTTCCTACTTTTTATGTTCTATGATATTTTTTGATCAGATGCGTAGTTCTCGAGATATATCAAGATATTTAAAAGTTCCGAAGCCGCACCAACATAATAGAGATACAGAAACACCGTGGCCCCTTTCTTTGAGATAACTCTGCACTATTGCGAGCTGCAAATGCCACTTCCAGCTGAGCTGTGCAGAAGAAGAACAACAAGAAGAAGAAATATCTCGAAATATGTCCGTCAGGCCCCGTCCCTTGAGATAAATCTGCAAATATCTCGGAAACGAAGCGAGCTATGGCAAAATGTTAAGCGACTTTATTTGTAGAGAATTAAGTTTCCTACTTTTTACGTTCTATGATATTTTTTAATCAGATGCGTAGTTCTCGAGATATATAAAGATATTTTAAAGTTCCGAAGCCGCACCAACATAATAGAGATACAGAAACACCGTGGCCCCTTTCTTCGAGATAACTCTGCACTATTGCGAGCTGCAAATGCCACTTCCAGCTTAGCTGTGCAGAAGAAGAACAACAAGAAGAAGAAATATCTCGAAATATGTCCGTCAGGCCCCTTCCCTTGAGATAAATCTGCAAATATCTCGGAAACGAAGCGAGCTATGGCAAAATGTTAAGAGACCTTTTTTGTAGAGAATTAAGTTTCCTACTTTTTATGTTCTATGATATTTTTTGATCAGATGCGTAGTTCTCGAGATATATCAAGATATCTAAAAGTTCCGAAGCCGCACCAACATAATAGAGATACAGAAACACCGTGGCCCCTTTCTTCGAGATAACTCTGCACTATTGCGAGCTGCAAATGCCACTTCCAGCTTAGCTGTGCAGAAGAAGAACAACAAGAAGAAGAAATATCTCGAAAAATGTCCGTCAGGCCCCTTCCCTTGAGATAAATCTGCAAATATCTCGGAAACGAAGCGAGCTATGGCAAAATGTTAAGAGACCTTATTTGTAGAGAATTAAGTTTCCTACTTTTTATGTTCTATGATATTTTTTGATCAGACGCGTAGTTCTCGAGATATATCAAGATATTTAAAAGTTCCGAAGCCGCACCAACATAATAGAGATACAGAAACACCGTGGCCCCTTTCTTTGAGATAACTCTGCGCTATTGCGAGCTGCAAATGCCACTTCCAGCTTAGCTGTGCAGAAGAAGAACAACAAGAAGAAGAAATATCTGGAAATATGTCCGTCAGACCCCTTCCCTTGAGATAAATCTGCAAATATCTCGGAAACGAAGCGAGCTACGGCAAAATGTTAAGAGACCTTTTTTGTAGAGAATTATATTTCCCACAATTTAGGCTCTATGATATTTTTTGATCAGAAGCGTAGTTTTCGAGATATATCGAGATATTTAAAAGATCCGAAGCCGCACCAACATAATAGAGATACAGAAACACCGTGGCCCCTTTCTTTGAGATAACTCTGCACTATTGCGAGCTGCAAATGCCACTTCCAGCTTAGCTGTGCAGAAGAAGAACAACAAGAAGAAGAAATATCTCGAAATATGTCCGTCAGGCCCCTTCCCTTGAGATAAATCTGCAAATATCTCGGAAACGAAGCGAGCTATGGCAAAATGTTAAGAGACATTTTTTGTAGAGAATTAAGTTTCCTACTTTTTATGTTCTATGATATTTTTTGATCAGATGCGTAGTTCTCGAGATATATGAAGATATTTAAAAGTTCCGAAGCCGCACCAAAATAATAGAGATACAGAAACACCGTGGCCCCTTTCTTTGAGATAACTCTGCACTATTGCGAGCTGCAAATGCCACTTCCAGCTTAGCTGTGCAGAAGAAGAACAACAAGAAGAAGAAATATCTCGAAATATGTCCGTCAGGCCCCTTCCCTTGAGATAAATCTGCAAATATCTCGGAAACGAAGCGAGCTATGGCAAAATGTTAAGCGACTTTATTTGTAGAGAATTAAGTTTCCTACTTTTTACGTTCTATGATATTTTTTAATCAGATGCGTAGTTCTCGAGATATATAAAGATATTTTAAAGTTCCGAAGCCGCACCAACATAATAGAGATACAGAAACACCGTGGCCCCTTTCTTCGAGATAACTCTGCACTATTGCGAGCTGCAAATGCCACTTCCAGCTTAGCTGTGCAGAAGAAGAACAACAAGAAGAAGAAATATCTCGAAATATGTCCGTCAGGCCCCTTCCCTTGAGATAAATCTGCAAATATCTCGGAAACGAAGCGAGCTATGGCAAAATGTTAAGAGACCTTTTTTGTAGAGAATTAAGTTTCCTACTTTTTATGTTCTATGATATTTTTTGATCAGATGCGTAGTTCTCGAGATATATCAAGATATCTAAAAGTTCCGAAGCCGCACCAACATAATAGAGATACAGAAACACCGTGGCCCCTTTCTTCGAGATAACTCTGCACTATTGCGAGCTGCAAATGCCACTTCCAGCTTAGCTGTGCAGAAGAAGAACAACAAGAAGAAGAAATATCTCGAAAAATGTCCGTCAGGCCCCTTCCCTTGAGATAAATCTGCAAATATCTCGGAAACGAAGCGAGCTATGGCAAAATGTTAAGAGACCTCTTTTGTAGAGAATTACGTTTCCTACTTTTTATGTTCTATGATATTTTTCGATCAGATGCGTAGTTCTCGAGATATATCGAGATATTTAAAAGTTCCGAAGCCGCACCAACATAATAGAGATACAGAAACACCGTGGCCCCTTTCTTTGAGATAACTCTGCACTATTGCGAGCTGCAAATGCCACTTCCAGCTTAGCTGTGCAGAAGAAGAACAACAAGAAGAAGAAATATCTCGAAATATGTCCGTCAGGCCCCTTCCCTTGAGATAAATCTGCAAATATCTCGGAAACGAAGCGAGCTATGGCAAAATGTTAAGAGACCTTTTTTGTAGAGAATTAAGTTTCCTACTTTTTATGTTCTATGATATTTTTTGATCAGATGCGTAGTTCTCGAGATATATCAAGATATCTAAGAGTTCCGAAGCCGCACCAACATAATAGAGATACAGAAACACCGTGGCCCCTTTCTTCGAGATAACTCTGCACTATTGCGAGCTGCAAATGCCACTTCCAGCTTAGCTGTGCAGAAGAAGAACAACAAGAAGAAGAAATATCTCGAAAAATGTCCGTCAGGCCCCTTCCCTTGAGATAAATCTGCAAATATCTCGGAAACGAAGCGAGCTATGGCAAAATGTTAAGAGACCTTATTTGTAGAGAATTAAGTTTCCTACTTTTTATGTTCTATGATATTTTTTGATCAGACGCGTAGTTCTCGAGATATATCAAGATATTTAAAAGTTCCGAAGCCGCACCAACATAATAGAGATACAGAAACACCGTGGCCCCTTTCTTTGAGATAACTCTGCGCTATTGCGAGCTGCAAATGCCACTTCCAGCTTAGCTGCGCAGAAGAAGAACAACAAGAAGAAGAAATATCTGGAAATATGTCCGTCAGACCCCTTCCCTTGAGATAAATCTGCAAATATCTCGGAAACGAAGCGAGCTATGGCAAAATGTTAAGAGACATTTTTTGTAGAGAATTAAGTTTCCTACTTTTTATGTTCTATGATATTTTTTGATCAGATGCGTAGTTCTCGAGATATATGAAGATATTTAAAAGTTCCGAAGCCGCACCAACATAATAGAGATACAGAAACACCGTGGCCCCTTTCTTTGAGATAACTCTGCACTATTGCGAGCTGCAAATGCCACTTCCAGCTTAGCTGTGCAGAAGAAGAACAACAAGAAGAAGAAATATCTCGAAATATGCCCGTCAGGCCCCTTCCCTTGAGATAAATCTGCAAATATCTCGGAAACGAAGCGAGCTATGGCAAAATGTTAAGCGACTTTATTTGTAGAGAATTAAGTTTCCTACTTTTTACGTTCTATGATATTTTTTAATCAGATGCGTAGTTCTCGAGATATATAAAGATATTTTAAAGTTCCGAAGCCGCACCAACATAATAGAGATACAGAAACACCGTGGCCCCTTTCTTCGAGATAACTCTGCACTATTGCGAGCTGCAAATGCCACTTCCAGCTTAGCTGTGCAGAAGAAGAACAACAAGAAGAAGAAATATCTCGATATATGTCCGTCAGGCCCCTTCCCTTGAGATAAATCTGCAAATATCTCGGAAACGAAGCGAGCTATGGCAAAATGTTAAGAGACCTTTTTTGTAGAGAATTAAGTTTCCTACTTTTTATGTTCTATGATATTTTTTGATCAGATGCGTAGTTCTCGAGATATATCAAGATATCTAAAAGTTCCGAAGCCGCACCAACATAATAGAGATACAGAAACACCGTGGTCCCTTTCTTCGAGATAACTCTGCACTATTGCGAGCTGCAAATGCCACTTCCAGCTTAGCTGTGCAGAAGAAGAACAACAAGAAGAAGAAATATCTCGAAAAATGTCCGTCAGGCCCCTTCCCTTGAGATAAATCTGCAAATATCTCGGAAACGAAGCGAGCTATGGCAAAATGTTAAGAGACCTTATTTGTAGAGAATTAAGTTTCCTACTTTTTATGTTCTATGATATTTTTTGATCAGATGCGTAGTTCTCGAGATATATCAAGATATTTAAAAGTTCCGAAGCCGCACCAACATAATAGAGATACAGAAACACCGTGGCCCCTTTCTTCGAGATAACTCTGCACTATTGCGAGCTGCAAATGCCACTTCCAGCTTAGCTGTGCAGAAGAAGAACAACAAGAAGAAGAAATATCTCGAAATATGTCCGTCAGGACCCTTCCCTTGAGATAAATCTAGCAAATATCTCGGAAACGAAGCGAGCTATTGCAAAACGTTAAGAGACCTTTTTTGTAGAGAATTAAGTTTCCTACTTTTTATGTTCTATGATATTTTTTGATCAGATGCGTAGTTCTCGAGATATATCAAGATATTTAAAAGCTCCGAAGCTGCACCAACATAATAGAGGTACAGAGACACCGTGGCCCCTTTCTTTGAGATAACTCTGCACTACTGCGAGCTGCAAATGCCACTTCCAGCTTAGCTGTGCAGAAGAAGAACAACAAGAAGAAGAAATATCTCGAAATATGTCCGTCAGGCCCCTTCCCTTGAGATAAATCTGCAAATATCTCGGAAACGAAGCGAGCTATGGCAAAATGTTAAGAGACCTTTTTTGTAGAGAATTAAGTTTCCTACTTTTTATGTTCTATGATATTTTTTGATCAGATGCGTAGTTCTCGAGATATATCGAGATATTTAAAAGTTCCGAAGCCGCACCAACATAATAGAGATACAGAAACACCGTGGCCCCTTTCTTTGAGATAACTCTGCACGATTGCGAGCTGGATATGCCACTTCCAGTTTAGCTGTGCAGAAGAAGAACAACAAGAAGAAGAAATATCTCGAAATATGTCCATCAGGACCCTTCCCTTGAGATAAATCTGCAAATATCTCGGAAACGAAGCGAGCTATGGCAAAATGTTAAGAGACCGTTTTTGTAGAGAATTAAGTTTCCGACTTTTTATGTTCGATGATATTTTTTGATCAGATGCGTAGTTCTCGAGATATATCAAGATATTTAAAAGTTCCGAAGCCGCACCAACATAATAGAGATACAGAAACACCGTGGCCCCGTTCTTTGAGATAACTCTGCACTAGTGCGAGCCGCAAATGCCACTTCCAGCTTAGCTGTGCAGAAGAAGAACAACAAGAAGAAGAAGTATCTCGAAATATGTCCGTCAGGCCCGTTCCTTTGAGCTGAATCTGCAAATATCTCGGAAACGAAGCGAGCTATGGCAAAATGTTAAGAGACTTTTTTTGTAGAGAATTATGTTTCCTACAATTTATGTTCTATGATATTTTTTGATCAGAAGCGTAGTTTTCGAGATATATCGAGATATTTAAAAGTTCCGAAGCCGCACCAACATAATAGAGATACAGAAACACCGTGGCCCCTTTCTTTGAGATAACTCTGCACTAGTGCGAGCCGCAAATGCCACTTCCAGCTTAGCTGTGCAGAAGAAGAACAACAAGAAGAAGAAGTATCTCGAAATATGTCCGTCAGGCCCGTTCCTTTGAGCTGAATCTGCAAATATCTCGGAAACGAAGCGAGCTATGGCAAAATGTTAAGAGACGTTTTTTGTAGAGAATTATGTTTCCTACAATTTATGTTCTATGATATTTTTTGATCAGAAGCGTAGTTTTCGAGATATATCGAGATATTTAAAAGTTCCGAAGCCGCACCAACATAATAGAGATACAGAAACACCGTGGCCCCTTTCTTTGAGATAACTCTGCACGATTGCGAGCTGGATATGCCACTTCCAGTTTAGCTGTGCAGAAGAAGAACAACAAGAAGAAGAAATATCTCGAAATATGTCCATCAGGACCCTTCCCTTGAGATAAATCTGCAAATATCTCGGAAACGAAGCGAGCTATGGCAAAATGTTAAGAGACCTTTTTTGTAGAGAATTAAGTTTCCGACTTTTTATGTTCGATGATATTTTTTGATCAGATGCGTAGTTCTCGAGATATATCAAGATATTTAAAAGTTCCGAAGCCGCACCAACATAATAGAGATACAGAAACACCGTGGCCCCTTTCTTTGAGATAACTCTGCGCTATTGCGAGCTGGAAATGCCACTTCCAGTTTAGCTGTGCAGAAGAAGAACAACAAGAAGAGGAAATATCTCGAAATATGTCCGTCAGGCCCCTTCCCTTGAGATATATCTGCAAATATCTCGGAAACGAAACGAGCTATGGCAAAATCTTAAGAGACCTTTTTTGTAGAGAATTATGTTTCCTACAATTTATGTTCTATGATATTTTTTGATCAGAAGCGTAGTTTTCGAGATATATCGAGATATTTAAAAGATCCGAAGCCGCACCAACATAATAGAGATACAGAAACACCGTGGCCCCTTTCTTTGAGATAACTCTGCACTATTGCGAGCTGCAAATGCCACTTCCAGCTTAGCTGTGCAGAAGAAGAACAACAAGAAGAAGAAATATCTCGAAATATGTCCGTCAGGCCCCTTCCCTTGAGATAAATCTGCAAATATCTCGGAAACGAAGCGAGCTATGGCAAAATGTTAAGAGACATTTTTTGTAGAGAATTAAGTTTCCTACTTTTTATGTTCTATGATATTTTTTGATCAGATGCGTAGTTCTCGAGATATATCAAGATATTTAAAAGTTCCGAAGCCGCACCAACATAATAGAGATACAGAAACACCGTGGCCCCTTTCTTTGAGATAACTCTGCACTATTGCGAGCTGCAAATGCCACTTCCAGCTTAGCTGTGCAGAAGAAGAACAACAAGAAGAAGAAATATCTCGAAATATGTCCGTCAGGCCCCTTCCCTTGAGATAAATCTGCAAATATCTCGGAAACGAAGCGAGCTATGGCAAAATGTTAAGCGACTTTATTTGTAGAGAATTAAGTTTCCTACTTTTTACGTTCTATGATATTTTTTAATCAGATGCGTAGTTCTCGAGATATATAAAGATATTTTAAAGTTCCGAAGCCGCACCAACATAATAGAGATACAGAAACACCGTGGCCCCTTTCTTCGAGATAACTCTGCACTATTGCGAGCTGCAAATGCCACTTCCAGCTTAGCTGTGCAGAAGAAGAACAACAAGAAGAAGAAATATCTCGAAATATGTCCGTCAGGCCCCTTCCCTTGAGATAAATCTGCAAATATCTCGGAAACGAAGCGAGCTATGGCAAAATGTTAAGCGACTTTATTTGTAGAGAATTAAGTTTCCTACTTTTTACGTTCTATGATATTTTTTAATCAGATGCGTAGTTCTCGAGATATATAAAGATATTTTAAAGTTCCGAAGCCGCACCAACATAATAGAGATACAGAAACACCGTGGCCCCTTTCTTCGAGATAACTCTGCACTATTGCGAGCTGCAAATGCCACTTCCAGCTTAGCTGTGCAGAAGAAGAACAACAAGAAGAAGAAATATCTCGAAAAATGTCCGTCAGGCCCCTTCCCTTGAGATAAATCTGCAAATATCTCGGAAACGAAGCGAGCTATGGCAAAATGTTAAGAGACCTTATTTGTAGAGAATTAAGTTTCCTACTTTTTATGTTCTATGATATTTTTTGATCAGATGCGTAGTTCTCGAGATATATCAAGATATTTAAAAGTTCCGAAGCCGCACCAACATAATAGAGATACAGAAACACCGTGGCCCCTTTCTTTGAGATAACTCTGCACTATTGCGAGCTGTAAATGCCACGTCCAGCTTAGCTGTGCAGAAGAAGAACAACAAGAAGAAGAAATATCTCGAAATATGTCCGTCAGGCCCCTTCCCTCGAGATAAATCTGCAAATATCTCGGAAACGAAGCGAGCTATGGCAAAATGTTAAGAGACCTTTTTTGTAGAGAATTAAGTTTCCTACTTTTTATGTTCTATGATATTTTTTGATCAGATGCGTAGTTCTCGAGATATATCAAGATATTTAAAAGTTCCGAAGCCGCACCAACATAATAGAGATACAGAAACACCGTGGCCCCTTTCTTTGAGATAACTCTGCACTATTGCGAGCTGCAAATGCCACTTCCAGCTTAGCTGTGCAGAGGAAGAACAACAAGAAGAAGAAATATCTCGAAATATGTCCGTCAGGCCAGTTCCTTTGAGTTGAATCTGCAAATATCTCGGAAACGAAGCGAGCTATGGCAAAATGTTAAGAGACCTTTTTTGTAGAGAATTATGTTTCCTACAATTTATGTTCTATGATATTTTTTGATCAGAAGCGTAGTTTTCGAGATATATCGAGATATTTAAAAGTTCCGAAGCCGCACCAACATAATAGAGATACAGAAACACCGTGGCCCCTTTCTTTGAGATAACTCTGCACTAGTGCGAGCCGCAAATGCCACTTCCAGCTTAGCTGTGCAGAAGAAGAACAACAAGAAGAAGAAATATCTCGAAATATGTCCGTCAGGCCCCTTCCCTTGAGATAAATCTGCACATATCTCGGAAACGAAGCGAGCTATGGCAAAATGTGAAGAGACCTTTTGTGTAGAGAATTAAGTTTCCTACTTTTTATCTTCCATGATATTTTTTGATCAGATGCGTAGTTCTCGAGATATATCAAGATATTTAAAAGTTCCGAAGCCGCACCAACATAATAGAGATACAGAAACACCGTGGCCCCTCTCTTTGAGATAACTCTGCACTATTGCGAGCTGGAAATGCCACTTCCAGTTTAGCTGTGCAGAAGAAGAACAACAAGAAGAAGAAATATCTCGAAATATGTCCGTCAGGCCCCTTCCCTTGAGATAAATCTGCAAATATCTCGGAAACGAAGCGAGCTATGGCAAAATGTTAAGAGACCTTATTTGTAGAGAATTAAGTTTCCTACTTTTTATGTTCTATGATATTTTTTGATCAGATGCGTAGTTCTCGAGATATATCAAGATATTTAAAAGTTCCGAAGCCGCACCAACATAATAGAGATACAGAAACACCGTGGCCCCTTTCTTTGAGATAACTCTGCACTATTGCGAGCTGTAAATGCCACGTCCAGCTTAGCTGTGCAGAAGAAGAACAACAAGAAGAAGAAATATCTCGAAATATGTCCGTCAGGCCCCTTCCCTCGAGATAAATCTGCAAATATCTCGGAAACGAAGCGAGCTATGGCAAAATGTTAAGAGACCTTTTTTGTAGAGAATTAAGTTTCCTACTTTTTATGTTCTATGATATTTTTTGATCAGATGCGTAGTTCTCGAGATATATCAAGATATTTAAAAGTTCCGAAGCCGCACCAACATAATAGAGATACAGAAACACCGTGGCCCCTTTCTTTGAGATAACTCTGCACTATTGCGAGCTGCAAATGCCACTTCCAGCTTAGCTGTGCAGAGGAAGAACAACAAGAAGAAGAAATATCTCGAAATATGTCCGTCAGGCCAGTTCCTTTGAGTTGAATCTGCAAATATCTCGGAAACGAAGCGAGCTATGGCAAAATGTTAAGAGACCTTTTTTGTAGAGAATTATGTTTCCTACAATTTATGTTCTATGATATTTTTTGATCAGAAGCGTAGTTTTCGAGATATATCGAGATATTTAAAAGTTCCGAAGCCGCACCAACATAATAGAGATACAGAAACACCGTGGCCCCTTTCTTTGAGATAACTCTGCACTAGTGCGAGCCGCAAATGCCACTTCCAGCTTAGCTGTGCAGAAGAAGAACAACAAGAAGAAGAAATATCTCGAAATATGTCCGTCAGGCCCCTTCCCTTGAGATAAATCTGCACATATCTCGGAAACGAAGCGAGCTATGGCAAAATGTGAAGAGACCTTTTGTGTAGAGAATTAAGTTTCCTACATTTTATCTTCTATGATATTTTTTGATCAGATGCGTAGTTCTCGAGATATATCAAGATATTTAAAAGTTCCGAAGCCGCACCAACATAATAGAGATACAGAAACACCGTGGCCCCTTTCTTTGAGATAACTCTGCACTATTGCGTGCTGCAAATGCCACTTCCAGCTTAGCTGTGCAGAAGAAGAACAACAAGAAGAAGAAATATCTCGAAATATGTCCGTCAGGCCCCTTCCCTTGAGATAAATCTGCAAATATCTCGGAAACGAAGCGAGCTATGGCAAAATGTTAAGCGACTTTATTTGTAGAGAATTAAGTTTCCTACTTTTTACGTTCTATGATATTTTTTAATCAGATGCGTAGTTCTCGAGATATATAAAGATATTTTAAAGTTCCGAAGCCGCACCAACATAATAGAGATACAGAAACACCGTGGCCCCTTCCTTCGAGATAACTCTGCACTATTGCGAGCTGCAAATGCCACTTCCAGCTTAGCTGTGCAGAAGAAGAACAACAAGAAGAAGAAATATCTCGAAATATGTCCGTCAGGACCCTTCCCTTGAGATAAATCTAGCAAATATCTCGGAAACGAAGCGAGCTATTGCAAAACGTTAAGAGACCTTTTTTGTAGAGAATTAAGTTTCCTACTTTTTATGTTCTATGATATTTTTTGATCAGATGCGTAGTTCTCGAGATATATCAAGATATTTAAAAGCTCCGAAGCTGCACCAACATAATAGAGGTACAGAGACACCGTGGCCCCTTTCTTTGAGATAACTCTGCACTATTGCGAGCTGCAAATGCCACTTCCAGCTTAGCTGTGCAGAAGAAGAACAACAAGAAGAAGAAATATCTCGAAATATGTCCGTCAGGCCCCTTCCCTTGAGATAAATCTGCAAATATCTCGGAAACGAAGCGAGCTATGGCAAAATGTTAAGAGACATTTTTTGTAGAGAATTAAGTTTCCTACTTTTTATGTTCTATGATATTTTTTGATCAGATGCGTAGTTCTCGAGATATATCAAGATATTTAAAAGTTCCGAAGCCGCACCAACATAATAGAGATACAGAAACACCGTGGCCCCTTTCTTCGAGATAACTCTGCACTATTGCGAGCTGCAAATGCCACTTCCAGCTTAGCTGTGCAGAAGAAGAACAACAAGAAGAAGAAATATCTCGAAATATGTCCGTCAGGCCCCTTCCCTTGAGATAAATCTGCAAATATCTCGGAAACGAAGCGAGCTATGGCAAAATGTTAAGAGACATTTTTTGTAGAGAATTAAGTTTCCTACTTTTTATGTTCTATGATATTTTTTGATCAGATGCGTAGTTCTCGAGATATATCAAGATATTTAAAAGTTCCGAAGCCGCACCAACATAATAGAGATACAGAAACACCGTGGCCCCTTTCTTTGAGATAACTCTGCACTATTGCGAGCTGTAAATGCCACTTCCAGCTTAGCTGTGCAGAAGAAGAACAACAAGAAGAAGAAATATCTCGAAATATGTCCGTCAGGCCCCTTCCCTTGAGATATATCTGCAAATATCTCGGAAACGAAGTGAGCTATGGCAAAATGTTAAGAGACCTTTTTTGTAGAGAATTATGTTTGCTACAATTTATGTTCTATGATATTTTTTGATCAGAAGCGTAGTTTTCGAGATATATCGAGATATTTAAAAGTTCCGAAGCCGCACCAACATGATAGAGATACAGAAACACCGTGGCCCCGTTCTTTGAGATAACTCTGCACTAGTGCGAGCCGCAAATGCCACTTCCAGCTTAGCTGTGCAGAAGAAGAACAACAAGAAGAAGAAGTATCTCGAAATATGTCCGTCAGGCCCGTTCCTTTGAGCTGAATCTGCAACTATCTCGGAAACGAAGCGAGCTATGGCAAAATGTTAAGAGACGTTTTTTGTAGAGAATTAAGTTTCCTACTTTTTACGTTCTATGATATTTTTTGATCAGATGCGTAGTTCTCGAGATATATCAAGATATTTAAAAGTTCCGAAGCCGCACCAACATAATAGAGATACAGAAACACCGTGGCCCCTTTCTTTGAGATAACTCTGCACTATTGCGAGCTGTAAATGCCACTTCCAGCTTAGCTGTGCAGAAGAAGAACAACAAGAAGAAGAAATATCTCGAAATATGTCCGTCAGGCCCCTTCCCTTGAGATATATCTGCAAATATCTCGGAAACGAAGTGAGCTATGGCAAAATGTTAAGAGACCTTTTTTGTAGAGAATTATGTTTGCTACAATTTATGTTCTATGATATTTTTTGATCAGAAGCGTAGTTTTCGAGATATATCGAGATATTTAAAGTTCCGAAGCCGCACCAACATGATAGAGATACAGAAACACCGTGGCCCCGTTCTTTGAGATAACTCTGCACTAGTGCGAGCCGCAAATGCCACTTCCAGCTTAGCTGTGCAGAAGAAGAACAACAAGAAGAAGAAGTATCTCGAAATATGTCCGTCAGGCCCGTTCCTTTGAGCTGAATCTGCAAATATCTCGGAAACGAAGCGAGCTATGGCAAAATGTTAAGAGACTTTTTTTGTAGAGAATTATGTTTCCTACAATTTATGTTCTATGATATTTTTTGATCAGAAGCGTAGTTTTCGAGATATATCGAGATATTTAAAAGTTCCGAAGCCGCACCAACATAATAGAGATACAGAAACACCGTGGCCCCTTTCTTTGAGATAACTCTGCACTAGTGCGAGCCGCAAATGCCACTTCCAGCTTAGCTGTACAGAAGAAGAACAACAAGAAGAAGAAGTATCTCGAAATATGTCCGTCAGGCCCGTTCCTTTGAGCTGAATCTGCAAATATCTCGGAAACGAAGCGAGCTATGGCAAAATGTTAAGAGACGTTTTTTGTAGAGAATTATGTTTCCTACAATTTATGTTCTATGATATTTTTTGATCAGAAGCGTAGTTTTCGAGATATATCGAGATATTTAAAAGTTCCGAAGCCGCACCAACATAATAGAGATACAGAAACACCGTGGCCCCTTTCTTTGAGATAACTCTGCACGATTGCGAGCTGGATATGCCACTTCCAGTTTAGCTGTGCAGAAGAAGAACAACAAGAAGAAGAAATATCTCGAAATATGTCCATCAGGACCCTTCCCTTGAGATAAATCTGCAAATATCTCGGAAACGAAGCGAGCTATGGCAAAATGTTAAGAGACCTTTTTTGTAGAGAATTAAGTTTCCTACTTTTTATGTTCGATGATATTTTTTGATCAGATGCGTAGTTCTCGAGATATATCAAGATATTTAAAAGTTTCGAAGCCGCACCAACATAATAGAGATACAGAAACACCGTGGCCCCTTTCTTTGAGATAACTCTGCGCTATTGCGAGCTGGAAATGCCACTTCCAGTTTAGCTGTGCAGAAGAAGAACAACAAGAAGAGGAAATATCTCGAAATATGTCCGTCAGGCCCCTTCCCTTGAGATATATCTGCAAATATCTCGGAAACGAAACGAGCTATGGCAAAATCTTAAGAGACCTTTTTTGTAGAGAATTATGTTTCCTACAATTTATGTTCTATGATATTTTTTGATCAGAAGCGTAGTTTTCGAGATATATCGAGATATTTAAAAGTTCCGAAGCCGCACCAACATAATAGAGATACAGAAACACCGTGGCCCCTTTCTTTGAGATAACTCTGCACGATTGCGAGCTGGATATGCCACTTCCAGTTTAGCTGTGCAGAAGAAGAACAACAAGAAGAAGAAATATCTCGAAATATGTCCATCAGGACCCTTCCCTTGAGATAAATCTGCAAATATCTCGGAAACGAAGCGAGCTATGGCAAAATGTTAAGAGACCTTTTTTGTAGAGAATTAAGTTTCCTACTTTTTATGTTCGATGATATTTTCGATCAGATGCGTAGTTCTCGAGATATATCAAGATATTTAAAAGTTCCGAAGCCGCACCAACATAATAGAGATACAGAAACACCGTGGCCCCTTTCTTTGAGATAACTCTGCGCTATTGCGAGCTGGAAATGCCACTTCCAGTTTAGCTGTGCAGAAGAAGAACAACAAGAAGAGGAAATATCTCGAAATATGTCCGTCAGGCCCCTTCCCTTGAGATATATCTGCAAATATCTCGGAAACGAAACGAGCTATGGCAAAATCTTAAGAGACCTTTTTTGTAGAGAATTATGTTTCCTACAATTTATGTTCTATGATATTTTTTGATCAGAAGCGTAGTTTTCGAGATATATCGAGATATTTAAAAGATCCGAAGCCGCACCAACATAATAGAGATACAGAAACACCGTGGCCCCTTTCTTTGAGATAACTCTGCACTATTGCGAGCTGCAAATGCCACTTCCAGCTTCGCTGTGCAGAAGAAGAACAACAAGAAGAAGAAATATCTCGAAATATGTCCGTCAGGCCCCTTCCCTTGAGATAAATCTGCAAATATCTCGGAAACGAAGCGAGCTATCGCAAAATGTTAAGAGACATTTTTTGTAGAGAATTAAGTTTCCTACTTTTTATGTTCTATGATATTTTTTGATCAGATGCGTAGTTCTCGAGATATATCAAGATATTTAAAAGTTCCGAAGCCGCACCAACATAATAGAGATACAGAAACACCGTCGCCCCTTTCTTTGAGATAACTCTGCACTATTGCGAGCTGCAAATGCCACTTCCAGCTTAGCTGTGCAGAAGAAGAACAACAAGAAGAAGAAATATCTCGAAATATGTCCGTCAGGCCCCTTCCCTTGAGATAAATCTGCAAATATCTCGGAAACGAAGCGAGCTATGGCAAAATGTTAAGCGACTTTATTTGTAGAGAATTAAGTTTCCTACTTTTTACGTTCTATGATATTTTTTAATCAGATGCGTAGTTCTCGAGATATATAAAGATATTTTAAAGTTCCGAAGCCGCACCAACATAATAGAGATACAGAAACACCGTGGCCCCTTTCTTCGAGATAACTCTGCACTATTGCGAGCTGCAAATGCCACTTCCAGCTTAGCTGTGCAGAAGAAGAACAACAAGAAGAAGAAATATCTCGAAAAATGTCCGTCAGGCCCCTTCCCTTGAGATAAATCTGCAAATATCTCGGAAACGAAGCGAGCTATGGCAAAATGTTAAGAGACCTTATTTGTAGAGAATTAAGTTTCCTACTTTTTATGTTCTATGATATTTTTTGATCAGATGCGTAGTTCTCGAGATATATCAAGATATTTAAAAGTTCCGAAGCCGCACCAACATAATAGAGATACAGAAACACCGTGGCCCCTTTCTTTGAGATAACTCTGCACTATTGCGAGCTGTAAATGCCACGTCCAGCTTAGCTGTGCAGAAGAAGAACAACAAGAAGAAGAAATATCTCGAAATATGTCCGTCAGGCCCCTTCCCTCGAGATAAATCTGCAAATATCTCGGAAACGAAGCGAGCTATGGCAAAATGTTAAGAGACCTTTTTTGTAGAGAATTAAGTTTCCTACTTTTTATGTTCTATGATATTTTTTGATCAGATGCGTAGTTCTCGAGATATATCAAGATATTTAAAAGTTCCGAAGCCGCACCAACATAATAGAGATACAGAAACACCGTGGCCCCTTTCTTTGAGATAACTCTGCGCTATTGCGAGCTGGAAATGCCACTTCCAGTTTAGCTGTGCAGAAGAAGAACAACAAGAAGAGGAAATATCTCGAAATATGTCCGTCAGGCCCCTTCCCTTGAGATATATCTGCAAATATCTCGGAAACGAAACGAGCTATGGCAAAATCTTAAGAGACCTTTTTTGTAGAGAATTATGTTTCCTACAATTTATGTTCTATGATATTTTTTGATCAGAAGCGTAGTTTTCGAGATATATCGAGATATTTAAAAGATCCGAAGCCGCACCAACATAATAGAGATACAGAAACACCGTGGCCCCTTTCTTTGAGATAACTCTGCACTATTGCGAGCTGCAAATGCCACTTCCAGCTTAGCTGTGCAGAAGAAGAACAACAAGAAGAAGAAATATCTCGAAATATGTCCGTCAGGCCCCTTCCCTTGAGATAAATCTGCAAATATCTCGGAAACGAAGCGAGCTATGGCAAAATGTTAAGAGACCTTTTTTGTAGAGAATTAAGTTTCCTACTTTTTATGTTCTATGATATTTTTTGATCAGATGCGTAGTTCTCGAGATATATCAAGATATTTAAAAGTTCCGAAGCCGCACCAACATAATAGAGATACAGAAACACCGTGGCCCCTTTCTTTGAGATAACTCTGCACTATTGCGAGCTGCAAATGCCACTTCCAGCTTAGCTGTGCAGAGGAAGAACAACAAGAAGAAGAAATATCTCGAAATATGTCCGTCAGGCCAGTTCCTTTGAGTTGAATCTGCAAATATCTCGGAAACGAAGCGAGCTATGGCAAAATGTTAAGAGACCTTTTTTGTAGAGAATTATGTTTCCTACAATTTATGTTCTATGATATTTTTTGATCAGAAGCGTAGTTTTCGAGATATATCGAGATATTTAAAAGTTCCGAAGCCGCACCAACATAATAGAGATACAGAAACACCGTGGCCCCTTTCTTTGAGATAACTCTGCACTAGTGCGAGCCGCAAATGCCACTTCCAGCTTAGCTGTGCAGAAGAAGAACAACAAGAAGAAGAAATATCTCGAAATATGTCCGTCAGGCCCCTTCCCTTGAGATAAATCTGCACATATCTCGGAAACGAAGCGAGCTATGGCAAAATGTGAAGAGACCTTTTGTGTAGAGAATTAAGTTTCCTACTTTTTATCTTCTATGATATTTTTTGATCAGATGCGTAGTTCTCGAGATATATCAAGATATTTAAAAGTTCCGAAGCCGCACCAACATAATAGAGATACAGAAACACCGTGGCCCCTCTCTTTGAGATAACTCTGCACTATTGCGAGCTGGAAATGCCACTTCCAGTTTAGCTGTGCAGAAGAAGAACAACAAGAAGAAGAAATATCTCGAAATATGTCCGTCAGGCCCCTTCCCTTGAGATAAATCTGCAAATATCTCGGAAACGAAGAGAGCTATGGCAAAATGTTAAGAGACCTTTTTTGTAGAGAATTAAGTTTCCTACTTTTCATGTTCTATGATATTTTTTGATCAGATGCGTAGTTCTCGAGATATATCAAGATATTTAAAAGTTCCGAAGCCGCACCAACATAATAGAGATACAGAAACACCGTGGCCCCTTTCTTTGAGATAACTCTGCACTATTGCGAGCTGTAAATGCCACGTCCAGCTTAGCTGTGCAGAAGAAGAACAACAAGAAGAAGAAATATCTCGAAATATGTCCGTCAGGCCCCTTCCCTCGAGATAAATCTGCAAATATCTCGGAAACGAAGCGAGCTATGGCAAAATGTTAAGAGACCTTTTTTGTAGAGAATTAAGTTTCCTACTTTTTATGTTCTATGATATTTTTTGATCAGATGCGTAGTTCTCGAGATATATCAAGATATTTAAAAGTTCAGAAGCCGCACCAACATAATAGAGATACAGAAACACCGTGGCCCCTTTCTTTGAGATAACTCTGCACTATTGCGAGCTGCAAATGCCACTTCCAGCTTAGCTGTGCAGAGGAAGAACAACAAGAAGAAGAAATATCTCGAAATATGTCCGTCAGGCCAGTTCCTTTGAGTTGAATCTGCAAATATCTCGGAAACGAAGCGAGCTATGGCAAAATGTTAAGAGACCTTTTTTGTAGAGAATTATGTTTCCTACAATTTATGTTCTATGATATTTTTTGATCAGAAGCGTAGTTTTCGAGATATATCGAGATATTTAAAAGTTCCGAAGCCGCACCAACATAATAGAGATACAGAAACACCGTGGCCCCTTTCTTTGAGATAACTCTGCACGATTGCGAGCTGGATATGCCACTTCCAGTTTAGCTGTGCAGAAGAAGAACAACAAGAAGAAGAAATATCTCGAAATATGTCCATCAGGACCCTTCCCTTGAGATAAATCTGCAAATATCTCGGAAACGAAGCGAGCTATGGCAAAATGTTAAGAGACCTTTTTTGTAGAGAATTAAGTTTCCTACTTTTTATGTTCGATGATATTTTTTGATCAGATGCGTAGTTCTCGAGATATATCAAGATATTTAAAAGTTCCGAAGCCGCACCAACATAATAGAGATACAGAAACACCGTGGCCCCTTTCTTTGAGATAACTCTGCGCTATTGCGAGCTGGAAATGCCACTTCCAGTTTAGCTGTGCAGAAGAAGAACAACAAGAAGAGGAAATATCTCGAAATATGTCCGTCAGGCCCCTTCCCTTGAGATATATCTGCAAATATCTCGGAAACGAAACGAGCTATGGCAAAATCTTAAGAGACCTTTTTTGTAGAGAATTATGTTTCCTACAATTTATGTTCTATGATATTTTTTGATCAGAAGCGTAGTTTTCGAGATATATCGAGATATTTAAAAGATCCGAAGCCGCACCAACATAATAGAGATACAGAAACACCGTGGCCCCTTTCTTTGAGATAACTCTGCACTATTGCGAGCTGCAAATGCCACTTCCAGCTTAGCTGTGCAGAAGAAGAACAACAAGAAGAAGAAATATCTCGAAATATGTCCGTCAGGCCCCTTCCCTTGAGATAAATCTGCAAATATCTCGGAAACGAAGCGAGCTATGGCAAAATGTTAAGAGACCTTATTTGTAGAGAATTAAGTTTCCTACTTTTTATGTTCTATGATATTTTTTGATCAGATGCGTAGTTCTCGAGATATATCAAGATATTTAAAAGCTCCGAAGCCGCACCAACATAATAGAGATACAGAAACACCGTGGCCCCTTTCTTTGAGATAACTCTGCACTATTGCGAGCTGTAAATGCCACGTCCAGCTTAGCTGTGCAGAAGAAGAACAACAAGAAGAAGAAATATCTCGAAATATGTCCGTCAGGCCCCTTCCCTCGAGATAAATCTGCAAATATCTCGGAAACGAAGCGAGCTATGGCAAAATGTTAAGAGACCTTTTTTGTAGAGAATTAAGTTTCCTACTTTTTATGTTGTATGATATTTTTTGATCAGATGCGTAGTTCTCGAGATATATCAAGATATTTAAAAGTTCCGAAGCCGCACCAACATAATAGAGATACAGAAACACCGTGGCCCCTTTCTTTGAGATAACTCTGCACTATTGCGAGCTGCAAATGCCACTTCCAGCTTAGCTGTGCAGAGGAAGAACAACAAGAAGAAGAAATATCTCGAAATATGTCCGTCAGGCCAGTTCCTTTGAGTTGAATCTGCAAATATCTCGGAAACGAAGCGAGCTATGGCAAAATGTTAAGAGACCTTTTTTGTAGAGAATTATGTTTCCTACAATTTATGTTCTATGATATTTTTTGATCAGAAGCGTAGTTTTCGAGATATATCGAGATATTTAAAAGTTCCGAAGCCGCACCAACATAATAGAGATACAGAAACACCGTGGCCCCTTTCTTTGAGATAACTCTGCACTAGTGCGAGCCGCAAATGCCACTTCCAGCTTAGCTGTGCAGAAGAAGAACAACAAGAAGAAGAAATATCTCGAAATATGTCCGTCAGGCCCCTTCCCTTGAGATAAATCTGCACATATCTCGGAAACGAAGCGAGCTATGGCAAAATGTGAAGAGACCTTTTGTGTAGAGAATTAAGTTTCCTACTTTTTATCTTCTATGATATTTTTTGATCAGATGCGTAGTTCTCGAGATATATCAAGATATTTAAAAGTTCCGAAGCCGCACCAACATAATAGAGATACAGAAACACCGTGGCCCCTCTCTTTGAGATAACTCTGCACTATTGCGAGCTGGAAATGCCACTTCCAGTTTAGCTGTGCAGAAGAAGAACAACAAGAAGAAGAAATATCTCGAAATATGTCCGTCAGGCCCCTTCCCTTGAGATAAATCTGCAAATATCTCGGAAACGAAGAGAGCTATGGCAAAATGTTAAGAGACCTTTTTTGTAGAGAATTAAGTTTCCTACTTTTCATGTTCTATGATATTTTTTGATCAGATGCGTAGTTCTCGAGATATATCAAGATATTTAAAAGTTCCGAAGCCGCACCAACATAATAGAGATACAGAAACACCGTGGCCCCTTTCTTTGAGATAACTCTGCACTATTGCGAGCTGTAAATGCCACTTCCAGCTTAGCTGTGCAGAAGAAGAACAACAAGAAGAAGAAATATCTCGAAATATGTCCGTCAGGCCCCTTCCCTTGAGATATATCTGCAAATATCTCGGAAACGAAGTGAGCTATGGCAAAATGTTAAGAGACCTTTTTTGGAGAGAATTATGTTTCCTACAATTTATGTTCTATGATATTTTTTGATCAGAAGCGTAGTTTTCGAGATATATCGAGATATTTAAAAGTTCCGAAGCCGCACCAACATAATAGAGATACCGAAACACCGTGGCCCCTTTCTTTGAGATAACTCTGCACGATTGCGAGCTGGAAATGCCACTTCCAGTTTAGCTGTGCAGAAGAAGAACAACAAGAAGAAGAAATATCTCGAAATATGTCCATCAGGACCCTTCCCTTGAGATAAATCTGCAAATATCTCGGAAACGAAGCGAGCTACGGCAAAATGTTAAGAGACCATTTTTGTAGAGAATTATATTTCCCACAATTTAGGTTCTATGATATTTTTTGATCAGAAGCGTAGTTTTCGAGATATATCGAGATATTTAAAAGATCCGAAGCCGCACCAACATAATAGAGATACAGAAACACCGTGGCCCCTTTCTTTGAGATAACTCTGCACTATTGCGAGCTGCAAATGCCACTTCCAGCTTAGCTGTGCAGAAGAAGAACAACAAGAAGAAGAAATATCTCGAAATATGTCCGTCAGGCCCCTTCCCTTGAGATAAATCTGCAAATATCTCGGAAACGAAGCGAGCTATGGCAAAATGTTAAGAGACATTTTTTGTAGAGAATTAAGTTTCCTACTTTTTATGTTCTATGATATTTTTTGATCAGATGCGTAGTTCTCGAGATATATCAAGATATTTAAAAGTTCCGAAGCCGCACCAACATAATAGAGATACAGAAACACCGTGGCCCCTTTCTTTGAGATAACTCTGCACTATTGCGAGCTGTAAATGCCACTTCCAGCTTAGCTGTGCAGAAGAAGAACAACAAGAAGAAGAAATATCTCGAAAAATGTCCGTCAGGCCCCTTCCCTTGAGATAAATCTGCAAATACCTCGGAAACGAAGCGAGCTATGGCAAAATGTTAAGAGACCTTATTTGTAGAGAATTAAGTTTCCTACTTTTTATGTTCTATGATATTTTTTGATCAGATGCGTAGTTCTCGAGATATATCAAGATATTTAAAAGTTCCGAAGCCGCACCAACATAATAGAGATACAGAAACACCGTGGCCCCTTTCTTTGAGATGACTCTGCACTATTGCGAGCTGTAAATGCCACGTCCAGCTTAGCTGTGCAGAAGAAGAACAACAAGAAGAAGAAATATCTCGAAAAATGTCCGTCAGGCCCCTTCCCTTGAGATAAATCTGCAAATACCTCGGAAACGAAGCGAGCTATGGCAAAATGTTAAGAGACCTTATTTGTAGAGAATTAAGTTTCCTACTTTTTATGTTCTATGATATTTTTTGATCAGATGCGTAGTTCTCGAGATATATCAAGATATTTAAAAGTTCCGAAGCCGCACCAACATAATAGAGATACAGAAACACCGTGGCCCCTTTCTTTGAGATAACTCTGCACTATTGCGAGCTGTAAATGCCACGTCCAGCTTAGCTGTGCAGAAGAAGAACAACAAGAAGAAGAAATATCTCGAAATATGTCCGTCAGGCCCCTTCCCTCGAGATAAATCTGCAAATATCTCGGAAACGAAGCGAGCTATGGCAAAATGTTAAGAGACCTTTTTTGTAGAGAATTAAGTTTCCTACTTTTTATGTTCTATGATATTTTTTGATCAGATGCGTAGTTCTCGAGATATATCAAGATATTTAAAAGTTCCGAAGCCGCACCAACATAATGGAGATACAGAAACACCGTGGCCCCTTTCTTTGAGATAACTCTGCACTAGTGCGAGCCGCAAATGCCACTTCCAGCTTAGCTGTGCAGAAGAAGAACAACAAGAAGAAGAAGTATCTCGAAATATGTCCGTCAGGCCCGTTCCTTTGAGCTGAATCTGCAAATATCTCGGAAACGAAGCGAGCTATGGCAAAATGTTAAGAGACGTTTTTTGTAGAGAATTATGTTTCCTACAATTTATGTTCTATGATATTTTTTGATCAGAAGCGTAGTTTTCGAGATATATCGAGATATTTAAAAGTTCCGAAGCCACACCAACATAATAGAGATACAGAAACACCGTGGCCCCTTTCTTTGAGATAACTCTGCACGATTGCGAGCTGGATATGCCACTTCCAGTTTAGCTGTGCAGAAGAAGAACAACAAGAAGAAGAAATATCTCGAAATATGTCCATCAGGACCCTTCCCTTGAGATAAATCTGCAAATATCTCGGAAACGAAGCGAGCTATGGCAAAATGTTAAGAGACCTTTTTTGTAGAGAATTAAGTTTCCTACTTTTTATGTTCGATGATATTTTTTGATCAGATGCGTAGTTCTCGAGATATATCAAGATATTTAAAAGTTTCGAAGCCGCACCAACATAATAGAGATACAGAAACACCGTGGCCCCTTTCTTTGAGATAACTCTGCGCTATTGCGAGCTGGAAATGCCACTTCCAGTTTAGCTGTGCAGAAGAAGAACAACAAGAAGAGGAAATATCTCGAAATATGTCCGTCAGGCCCCTTCCCTTGAGATATATCTGCAAATATCTCGGAAACGAAACGAGCTATGGCAAAATCTTAAGAGACCTTTTTTGTAGAGAATTATGTTTCCTACAATTTATGTTCTATGATATTTTTTGATCAGAAGCGTAGTTTTCGAGATATATCGAGATATTTAAAAGTTCCGAAGCCGCACCAACATAATAGAGATACAGAAACACCGTGGCCCCTTTCTTTGAGATAACTCTGCACGATTGCGAGCTGGATATGCCACTTCCAGTTTAGCTGTGCAGAAGAAGAACAACAAGAAGAAGAAATATCTCGAAAAATGTCCGTCAGGCCCCTTCCCTTGAGATAAATCTGCAAATACCTCGGAAACGAAGCGAGCTATGGCAAAATGTTAAGAGACCTTATTTGTAGAGAATTAAGTTTCCTACTTTTTATGTTCTATGATATTTTTTGATCAGATGCGTAGTTCTCGAGATATATCAAGATATTTAAAAGTTCCGAAGCCGCACCAACATAATAGAGATACAGAAACACCGTGGCCCCTTTCTTTGAGATAACTCTGCACTATTGCGAGCTGTAAATGCCACGTCCAGCTTAGCTGTGCAGAAGAAGAACAACAAGAAGAAGAAATATCTCGAAAAATGTCCGTCAGGCCCCTTCCCTTGAGATAAATCTGCAAATACCTCGGAAACGAAGCGAGCTATGGCAAAATGTTAAGAGACCTTATTTGTAGAGAATTAAGTTTCCTACTTTTTATGTTCTATGATATTTTTTGATCAGATGCGTAGTTCTCGAGATATATCAAGATATTTAAAAGTTCCGAAGCCGCACCAACATAATGGAGATACAGAAACACCGTGGCCCCTTTCTTTGAGATAACTCTGCACTAGTGCGAGCCGCAAATGCCACTTCCAGCTTAGCTGTGCAGAAGAAGAACAACAAGAAGAAGAAGTATCTCGAAATATGTCCGTCAGGCCCGTTCCTTTGAGCTGAATCTGCAAATATCTCGGAAACGAAGCGAGCTATGGCAAAATGTTAAGAGACGTTTTTTGTAGAGAATTATGTTTCCTACAATTTATGTTCTATGATATTTTTTGATCAGAAGCGTAGTTTTCGAGATATATCGAGATATTTAAAAGTTCCGAAGCCACACCAACATAATAGAGATACAGAAACACCGTGGCCCCTTTCTTTGAGATAACTCTGCACGATTGCGAGCTGGATATGCCACTTCCAGTTTAGCTGTGCAGAAGAAGAACAACAAGAAGAAGAAATATCTCGAAATATGTCCATCAGGACCCTTCCCTTGAGATAAATCTGCAAATATCTCGGAAACGAAGCGAGCTATGGCAAAATGTTAAGAGACCTTTTTTGTAGAGAATTAAGTTTCCTACTTTTTATGTTCGATGATATTTTTTGATCAGATGCGTAGTTCTCGAGATATATCAAGATATTTAAAAGTTTCGAAGCCGCACCAACATAATAGAGATACAGAAACACCGTGGCCCCTTTCTTTGAGATAACTCTGCGCTATTGCGAGCTGGAAATGCCACTTCCAGTTTAGCTGTGCAGAAGAAGAACAACAAGAAGAGGAAATATCTCGAAATATGTCCGTCAGGCCCCTTCCCTTGAGATATATCTGCAAATATCTCGGAAACGAAACGAGCTATGGCAAAATCTTAAGAGACCTTTTTTGTAGAGAATTATGTTTCCTACAATTTATGTTCTATGATATTTTTTGATCAGAAGCGTAGTTTTCGAGATATATCGAGATATTTAAAAGTTCCGAAGCCGCACCAACATAATAGAGATACAGAAACACCGTGGCCCCTTTCTTTGAGATAACTCTGCACGATTGCGAGCTGGATATGCCACTTCCAGTTTAGCTGTGCAGAAGAAGAACAACAAGAAGAAGAAATATCTCGAAATATGTCCATCAGGACCCTTCCCTTGAGATAAATCTGCAAATATCTCGGAAACGAAGCGAGCTATGGCAAAATGTTAAGAGACCTTTTTTGTAGAGAATTAAGTTTCCTACTTTTTATGTTCGATGATATTTTTTGATCAGATGCGTAGTTCTCGAGATATATCAAGATATTTAAAAGTTCCGAAGCCGCACCAACATAATAGAGATACAGAAACACCGTGGCCCCTTTCTTTGAGATAACTCTGCGCTATTGCGAGCTGGAAATGCCACTTCCAGTTTAGCTGTGCAGAAGAAGAACAACAAGAAGAGGAAATATCTCGAAATATGTCCGTCAGGCCCCTTCCCTTGAGATATATCTGCAAATATCTCGGAAACGAAACGAGCTATGGCAAAATCTTAAGAGACCTTTTTTGTAGAGAATTATGTTTCCTACAATTTATGTTCTATGATATTTTTTGATCAGAAGCGTAGTTTTCGAGATATATCGAGATATTTAAAAGATCCGAAGCCGCACCAACATAATAGAGATACAGAAACACCGTGGCCCCTTTCTTTGAGATAACTCTGCACTATTGCGAGCTGCAAATGCCACTTCCAGCTTCGCTGTGCAGAAGAAGAACAACAAGAAGAAGAAATATCTCGAAATATGTCCGTCAGGCCCCTTCCCTTGAGATAAATCTGCAAATATCTCGGAAACGAAGCGAGCTATCGCAAAATGTTAAGAGACATTTTTTGTAGAGAATTAAGTTTCCTACTTTTTATGTTCTATGATATTTTTTGATCAGATGCGTAGTTCTCGAGATATATCAAGATATTTAAAAGTTCCGAAGCCGCACCAACATAATAGAGATACAGAAACACCGTCGCCCCTTTCTTTGAGATAACTCTGCACTATTGCGAGCTGCAAATGCCACTTCCAGCTTAGCTGTGCAGAAGAAGAACAACAAGAAGAAGAAATATCTCGAAATATGTCCGTCAGGCCCCTTCCCTTGAGATAAATCTGCAAATATCTCGGAAACGAAGCGAGCTATGGCAAAATGTTAAGCGACTTTATTTGTAGAGAATTAAGTTTCCTACTTTTTACGTTCTATGATATTTTTTAATCAGATGCGTAGTTCTCGAGATATATAAAGATATTTTAAAGTTCCGAAGCCGCACCAACATAATAGAGATACAGAAACACCGTGGCCCCTTTCTTCGAGATAACTCTGCACTATTGCGAGCTGCAAATGCCACTTCCAGCTTAGCTGTGCAGAAGAAGAACAACAAGAAGAAGAAATATCTCGAAAAATGTCCGTCAGGCCCCTTCCCTTGAGATAAATCTGCAAATATCTCGGAAACGAAGCGAGCTATGGCAAAATGTTAAGAGACCTTATTTGTAGAGAATTAAGTTTCCTACTTTTTATGTTCTATGATATTTTTTGATCAGATGCGTAGTTCTCGAGATATATCAAGATATTTAAAAGTTCCGAAGCCGCACCAACATAATAGAGATACAGAAACACCGTGGCCCCTTTCTTTGAGATAACTCTGCACTATTGCGAGCTGTAAATGCCACGTCCAGCTTAGCTGTGCAGAAGAAGAACAACAAGAAGAAGAAATATCTCGAAATATGTCCGTCAGGCCCCTTCCCTCGAGATAAATCTGCAAATATCTCGGAAACGAAGCGAGCTATGGCAAAATGTTAAGAGACCTTTTTTGTAGAGAATTAAGTTTCCTACTTTTTATGTTCTATGATATTTTTTGATCAGATGCGTAGTTCTCGAGATATATCAAGATATTTAAAAGTTCAGAAGCCGCACCAACATAATAGAGATACAGAAACACCGTGGCCCCTTTCTTTGAGATAACTCTGCACTATTGCGAGCTGCAAATGCCACTTCCAGCTTAGCTGTGCAGAGGAAGAACAACAAGAAGAAGAAATATCTCGAAATATGTCCGTCAGGCCAGTTCCTTTGAGTTGAATCTGCAAATATCTCGGAAACGAAGCGAGCTATGGCAAAATGTTAAGAGACCTTTTTTGTAGAGAATTATGTTTCCTACAATTTATGTTCTATGATATTTTTTGATCAGAAGCGTAGTTTTCGAGATATATCGAGATATTTAAAAGTTCCGAAGCCGCACCAACATAATAGAGATACAGAAACACCGTGGCCCCTTTCTTTGAGATAACTCTGCACTATTGCGAGCTGTAAATGCCACGTCCAGCTTAGCTGTGCAGAAGAAGAACAACAAGAAGAAGAAATATCTCGAAATATGTCCGTCAGGCCCCTTCCCTCGAGATAAATCTGCAAATATCTCGGAAACGAAGCGAGCTATGGCAAAATGTTAAGAGACCTTTTTTGTAGAGAATTAAGTTTCCTACTTTTTATGTTCTATGATATTTTTTGATCAGATGCGTAGTTCTCGAGATATATCAAGATATTTAAAAGTTCAGAAGCCGCACCAACATAATAGAGATACAGAAACACCGTGGCCCCTTTCTTTGAGATAACTCTGCACTATTGCGAGCTGCAAATGCCACTTCCAGCTTAGCTGTGCAGAGGAAGAACAACAAGAAGAAGAAATATCTCGAAATATGTCCGTCAGGCCAGTTCCTTTGAGTTGAATCTGCAAATATCTCGGAAACGAAGCGAGCTCTGGCAAAATGTTAAGAGACCTTTTTTGTAGAGAATTATGTTTCCTACAATTTATGTTCTATGATATTTTTTGATCAGAAGCGTAGTTTTCGAGATATATCGAGATATTTAAAAGTTCCGAAGCCGCACCAACATAATAGAGATACAGAAACACCGTGGCCCCTTTCTTTGAGATAACTCTGCACGATTGCGAGCTGGATATGCCACTTCCAGTTTAGCTGTGCAGAAGAAGAACAACAAGAAGAAGAAATATCTCGAAATATGTCCATCAGGACCCTTCCCTTGAGATAAATCTGCAAATATCTCGGAAACGAAGCGAGCTATGGCAAAATGTTAAGAGACCTTTTTTGTAGAGAATTAAGTTTCCTACTTTTTATGTTCGATGATATTTTTTGATCAGATGCGTAGTTCTCGAGATATATCAAGATATTTAAAAGTTCCGAAGCCGCACCAACATAATAGAGATACAGAAACACCGTGGCCCCTTTCTTTGAGATAACTCTGCGCTATTGCGAGCTGGAAATGCCACTTCCAGTTTAGCTGTGCAGAAGAAGAACAACAAGAAGAGGAAATATCTCGAAATATGTCCGTCAGGCCCCTTCCCTTGAGATATATCTGCAAATATCTCGGAAACGAAACGAGCTATGGCAAAATCTTAAGAGACCTTTTTTGTAGAGAATTATGTTTCCTACAATTTATGTTCTATGATATTTTTTGATCAGAAGCGTAGTTTTCGAGATATATCGAGATATTTAAAAGATCCGAAGCCGCACCAACATAATAGAGATACAGAAACACCGTGGCCCCTTTCTTTGAGATAACTCTGCACTATTGCGAGCTGCAAATGCCACTTCCAGCTTAGCTGTGCAGAAGAAGAACAACAAGAAGAAGAAATATCTCGAAATATGTCCGTCAGGCCCCTTCCCTTGAGATAAATCTGCAAATATCTCGGAAACGAAGCGAGCTATGGCAAAATGTTAAGAGACCTTATTTGTAGAGAATTAAGTTTCCTACTTTTTATGTTCTATGATATTTTTTGATCAGATGCGTAGTTCTCGAGATATATCAAGATATTTAAAAGCTCCGAAGCCGCACCAACATAATAGAGATACAGAAACACCGTGGCCCCTTTCTTTGAGATAACTCTGCACTATTGCGAGCTGTAAATGCCACGTCCAGCTTAGCTGTGCAGAAGAAGAACAACAAGAAGAAGAAATATCTCGAAATATGTCCGTCAGGCCCCTTCCCTCGAGATAAATCTGCAAATATCTCGGAAACGAAGCGAGCTATGGCAAAATGTTAAGAGACCTTTTTTGTAGAGAATTAAGTTTCCTACTTTTTATGTTCTATGATATTTTTTGATCAGATGCGTAGTTCTCGAGATATATCAAGATATTTAAAAGTTCCGAAGCCGCACCAACATAATAGAGATACAGAAACACCGTGGCCCCTTTCTTTGAGATAACTCTGCACTATTGCGAGCTGCAAATGCCACTTCCAGCTTAGCTGTGCAGAGGAAGAACAACAAGAAGAAGAAATATCTCGATATATGTCCGTCAGGCCAGTTCCTTTGAGTTGAATCTGCAAATATCTCGGAAACGAAGCGAGCTATGGCAAAATGTTAAGAGACCTTTTTTGTAGAGAATTATGTTTCCTACAATTTATGTTCTATGATATTTTTTGATCAGAAGCGTAGTTTTCGAGATATATCGAGATATTTAAAAGTTCCGAAGCCGCACCAACATAATAGAGATACAGAAACACCGTGGCCCCTTTCTTTGAGATAACTCTGCACTAGTGCGACCCGCAAATGCCACTTCCAGCTTAGCTGTGCAGAAGAAGAACAACAAGAAGAAGAAATATCTCGAAATATGTCCGTCAGGCCCCTTCCCTTGAGATAAATCTGCACATATCTCGGAAACGAAGCGAGCTATGGCAAAATGTGAAGAGACCTTTTGTGTAGAGAATTAAGTTTCCTACTTTTTATCTTCTATGATATTTTTTGATCAGATGCGTAGTTCTCGAGATATATCAAGATATTTAAAAGTTCCGAAGCCGCACCAACATAATAGAGATACAGAAACACCGTGGCCCCTCTCTTTGAGATAACTCTGCACTATTGCGAGCTGGAAATGCCACTTCCAGTTTAGCTGTGCAGAAGAAGAACAACAAGAAGAAGAAATATCTCGAAATATGTCCGTCAGGCCCCTTCCCTTGAGATAAATCTGCAAATATCTCGGAAACGAAGAGAGCTATGGCAAAATGTTAAGAGACCTTTTTTGTAGAGAATTAAGTTTCCTACTTTTCATGTTCTATGATATTTTTTGATCAGATGCGTAGTTCTCGAGATATATCAAGATATTTAAAAGTTCCGAAGCCGCACCAACATAATAGAGATACAGAAACACCGTGGCCCCTTTCTTTGAGATAACTCTGCACTATTGCGAGCTGTAAATGCCACTTCCAGCTTAGCTGTGCAGAAGAAGAACAACAAGAAGAAGAAATATCTCGAAATATGTCCGTCAGGCCCCTTCCCTTGAGATATATCTGCAAATATCTCGGAAACGAAGTGAGCTATGGCAAAATGTTAAGAGACCTTTTTTGGAGAGAATTATGTTTCCTACAATTTATGTTCTATGATATTTTTTGATCAGAAGCGTAGTTTTCGAGATATATCGAGATATTTAAAAGTTCCGAAGCCGCACCAACATAATAGAGATACCGAAACACCGTGGCCCCTTTCTTTGAGATAACTCTGCACGATTGCGAGCTGGAAATGCCACTTCCAGTTTAGCTGTGCAGAAGAAGAACAACAAGAAGAAGAAATATCTCGAAATATGTCCATCAGGACCCTTCCCTTGAGATAAATCTGCAAATATCTCGGAAACAAAGCGAGCTACGGCAAAATGTTAAGAGACCATTTTTGTAGAGAATTATATTTCCCACAATTTAGGTTCTATGATATTTTTTGATCAGAAGCGTAGTTTTCGAGATATATCGAGATATTTAAAAGATCCGAAGCCGCACCAACATAATAGAGATACAGAAACACCGTGGCCCCTTTCTTTGAGATAACTCTGCACTATTGCGAGCTGCAAATGCCACTTCCAGCTTAGCTGTGCAGAAGAAGAACAACAAGAAGAAGAAATATCTCGAAATATGTCCGTCAGGCCCCTTCCCTTGAGATAAATCTGCAAATATCTCGGAAACGAAGCGAGCTATGGCAAAATGTTAAGAGACATTTTTTGTAGAGAATTAAGTTTCCTACTTTTTATGTTCTATGATATTTTTTGATCAGATGCGTAGTTCTCGAGATATATCAAGATATTTAAAAGTTCCGAAGCCGCACCAACATAATAGAGATACAGAAACACCGTGGCCCCTTTCTTTGAGATAACTCTGCACTATTGCGAGCTGTAAATGCCACTTCCAGCTTAGCTGTGCAGAAGAAGAACAACAAGAAGAAGAAATATCTCGAAAAATGTCCGTCAGGCCCCTTCCCTTGAGATAAATCTGCAAATACCTCGGAAACGAAGCGAGCTATGGCAAAATGTTAAGAGACCTTATTTGTAGAGAATTAAGTTTCCTACTTTTTATGTTCTATGATATTTTTTGATCAGATGCGTAGTTCTCGAGATATATCAAGATATTTAAAAGTTCCGAAGCCGCACCAACATAATAGAGATACAGAAACACCGTGGCCCCTTTCTTTGAGATAACTCTGCACTATTGCGAGCTGTAAATGCCACGTCCAGCTTAGCTGTGCAGAAGAAGAACAACAAGAAGAAGAAATATCTCGAAAAATGTCCGTCAGGCCCCTTCCCTTGAGATAAATCTGCAAATACCTCGGAAACGAAGCGAGCTATGGCAAAATGTTAAGAGACCTTATTTGTAGAGAATTAAGTTTCCTACTTTTTATGTTCTATGATATTTTTTGATCAGATGCGTAGTTCTCGAGATATATCAAGATATTTAAAAGTTCCGAAGCCGCACCAACATAATAGAGATACAGAAACACCGTGGCCCCTTTCTTTGAGATAACTCTGCACTATTGCGAGCTGTAAATGCCACGTCCAGCTTAGCTGTGCAGAAGAAGAACAACAAGAAGAAGAAATATCTCGAAATATGTCCGTCAGGCCCCTTCCCTCGAGATAAATCTGCAAATATCTCGGAAACGAAGCGAGCTATGGCAAAATGTTAAGAGACCTTTTTTGTAGAGAATTAAGTTTCCTACTTTTTATGTTCTATGATATTTTTTGATCAGATGCGTAGTTCTCGAGATATATCAAGATATTTAAAAGTTCCGAAGCCGCACCAACATAATGGAGATACAGAAACACCGTGGCCCCTTTCTTTGAGATAACTCTGCACTATTGCGAGCTGCAAATGCCACTTCCAGCTTAGCTGTGCAGAGGAAGAACAACAAGAAGAAGAAATATCTCGAAATATGTCCGTCAGGCCAGTTCCTTTGAGTTGAATCTGCAAATGTCTCGGAAACGAAGCGAGCTATGGCAAAATGTTAAGAGACCTTTTTTGTAGAGAATTATGTTTCCTACAATTTATGTTCTATGATATTTTTTGATCAGATGCGTAGTTCTCGAGATATATCAAGATATTTAAAAGTTCCGAAGCCGCACCAACATAATAGAGATACAGAAACACCGTGGCCCCTCTCTTTGAGATAACTCTGCACTATTGCGAGCTGGAAATGCCACTTCCAGTTTAGCTGTGCAGAAGAAGAACAACAAGAAGAAGAAATATCTCGAAATATGTCCGTCAGGCCCCTTCCCTTGAGATAAATCTGCAAATATCTCGGAAACGAAGAGAGCTATGGCAAAATGTTAAGAGACCTTTTTTGTAGAGAATTAAGTTTCCTACTTTTCATGTTCTATGATATTTTTTGATCAGATGCGTAGTTCTCGAGATATATCAAGATATTTAAAAGTTCCGAAGCCGCACCAACATAATAGAGATACAGAAACACCGTGGCCCCTTTCTTTGATATAACTCTGCACTATTGCGAGCTGTAAATGCCACTTCCAGCTTAGCTGTGCAGAAGAAGAACAACAAGAAGAAGAAATATCTCGAAATATGTCCGTCAGGCCCCTTCCCTTGAGATATATCTGCAAATATCCCGAAAACGAAGTGAGCTATGCCAAAATGTTAAGAGACCTTTTTTGTAGAGAATTATGTTTCCTACAATTTATGTTCTATGATATTTTTTGATCAGAAGCGTAGTTTTCGAGATATATCGAGATATTTAAAAGTTCCGAAGCCGCACCAACATGATAGAGATACAGAAACACCGTGGCCCCTTTCTTTGAGATAACTCTGCACTAGTGCGAGCCGCAAATGCCACTTCCAGCTTAGCTGTGCAGAAGAAGAACAACAAGAAGAAGAAGTATCTCGAAATATGTCCGTCAGGCCCGTTCCTTTTAGCTGAATCTGCAAATATCTCGGAAACGAAGCGAGCTATGGCAAAATGTTAAGAGACTTTTTTTGTAGAGAATTATGTTTCCTACAATTTATGTTCTATGATATTTTTTGATCAGAAGCGTAGTTTTCGAGATATATCGAGATATTTAAAAGTTCCGAAGCCGCACCAACATAATAGAGATACAGAAACACCGTGGCCCCTTTCTTTGAGATAACTCTGCACCAGTGCGAGCCGCAAATGCCACTTCCAGCTTAGCTGTGCAGAAGAAGAACAACAAGAAGAAGAAGTATCTCGAAATATGTCCGTCAGGCCCGTTCCTTTGAGCTGAATCTGCAAATATCTCGGAAACGAAGCGAGCTATGGCAAAATGTTAAGAGACGTTTTTTGTAGAGAATTATGTTTCCTACAATTTATGTTCTATGATATTTTTTGATCAGAAGCGTAGTTTTCGAGATATATCGAGATATTTAAAAGTTCCGAAGCCGCACCAACATAATAGAGATACAGAAACACCGTGGCCCCTTTCTTTGAGATAACTCTGCACGATTGCGAGCTGCAAATGCCACTTCCAGCTTAGCTGTGCAGAAGAAGAACAACAAGAAGAAGAAATATCTCGAAAAATGTCCGTCAGGCCCCTTCCCTTGAGATAAATCTGCAAATATCTCGGAAACGAAGCGAGCTATGGCAAAATGTTAAGAGACCTTATTTGTAGAGAATTAAGTTCCCTACTTTTTATGTTCTATGATATTTTTTGATCAGATGCGTAGTTCTCGAGATATATCAAGATATTTAAAAGTTCCGAAGCCGCACCAACATAATAGAGATACAGAAACACCGTGGCCCCTTTCTTTGAGATAACTCTGCACTATTGCGAGCTGTAAATGCCACGTCCAGCTTAGCTGTGCAGAAGAAGAACAACAAGAAGAAGAAATATCTCGAAATATGTCCGTCAGGCCCCTTCCCTCGAGATAAATCTGCAAATATCTCGGAAACGAAGCGAGCTATGGCAAAATGTTAAGAGACCTTTTTTGTAGAGAATTAAGTTTCCTACTTTTTATGTTCTATGATATTTTTTGATCAGATGCGTAGTTCTCGAGATATATCAAGATATTTAAAAGTTCCGAAGCCGCACCAACATAATAGACATACAGAAACACCGTGGCCCCTTTCTTTGAGATAACTCTGCACTAGTGCGAGCCGCAAATGCCACTTCCAGCTTAGCTGTGCAGAAGAAGAACAACAAGAAGAAGAAATATCTCGAAATATGTCCGTCAGGCCCCTTCCCTTGAGATAAATCTGCACATATCTCGGAAACGAAGCGAGCTATGGCAAAATGTGAAGAGACCTTTTGTGTAGAGAATTAAGTTTCCTACTTTTTATCTTCTATGATATTTTTTGATCAGATGCGTAGTTCTCGAGATATATCAAGATATTTAAAAGTTCCGAAGCCGCACCAACATAATAGAGATACAGAAACACCGTGGCCCCTCTCTTTGAGATAACTCTGCACTATTGCGAGCTGGAAATGCCGCTTCCAGTTTAGCTGTGCAGAAGAAGAACAACAAGAAGAAGAAATACCTCGAAATATGTCCGTCAGGCCCCTTCCCTTGAGATAAATCTGCAAATATCTCGGAAACGAAGAGAGCTATGGCAAAATGTTAAGAGACCTTTTTTGTAGAGAATTAAGTTTCCTACTTTTCATGTTCTATGATATTTTTTGATCAGATGCGTAGTTCTCGAGATATATCAAGATATTTAAAAGTTCCGAAGCCGCACCAACATAATAGAGATACAGAAACACCGTGGCCCCTTTCTTTGAGATAACTCTGCACTATTGCGAGCTGTAAATGCCACTTCCAGCTTAGCTGTGCAGAAGAAGAACAACAAGAAGAAGAAATATCTCGAAATATGTCCGTCAGGCCCCTTCCCTTGAGATATATCTGCAAATATCTCGGAAACGAAGTGAGCTATGCCAAAATGTTAAGAGACCTTTTTTGTAGAGAATTATGTTTCCTACAATTTATGTTCTATGATATTTTTTGATCAGAAGCGTAGTTTTCGAGATATATCGAGATATTTAAAAGTTCCGAAGCCGCACCAACATGATAGAGATACAGAAACACCGTGGCCCCTTTCTTTGAGATAACTCTGCACTAGTGCGAGCTGGAAATGCCACTTCCAGTTTAGCTGTGCAGAAGAAGAACAACAAGAAGAAGAAATATCTCGAAATATGTCCATCAGGACCCTTCCCTTGAGATAAATCTGCAAATATCTCGGAAACGAAGCAAGCTACGGCAAAATGTTAAGAGACCTTTTTTGTAGAGAATTATATTTCCCACAATTTAGGTTCTATGATATTTTTTGATCAGAAGCGTAGTTTTCGAGATATATCGAGATATTTAAAAGATCCGAAGCCGCACCAACATAATAGAGATACAGAAACACCGTGGCCCCTTTCTTTGAGATAACTCTGCACTATTGCGAGCTGCAAATGCCACTTCCAGCTTAGCTGTGCAGAAGAAGAACAACAAGAAGAAGAAATATCTCGAAATATGTCCGTCAGGACCCTTCCCTTGAGATAAATCTGCAAATATCTCGGAAACGAAGCGAGCTATGGCAAAATGTTAAGAGACATTTTTTGTAGAGAATTAAGTTTCCTACTTTTTATGTTCTATGATATTTTTTGATCAGATGCGTAGTTCTCGAGATATATCAAGATATTTAAAAGTTCCGAAGCCGCACCAACATAATGGAGATACAGAAACACCGTGGCCCCTTTCTTTGAGATAACTCTGCACTATTGCGAGCTGCAAATGCCACTTCCAGCTTAGCTGTGCAGAAGAAGAACAACAAGAAGAAGAAATATCTCGAAATATGTCCGTCAGGCCCCTTCCCTTGAGATAAATCTGCAAATATCTCGGAAACGAAGCGAGCTATGGCAAAATGTTAAGCGACTTTATTTGTAGAGAATTAAGTTTCCTACTTTTTACGTTCTATGATATTTTTTAATCAGATGCGTAGTTCTCGAGATATATAAAGATATTTTAAAGTTCCGAAGCCGCACCAACATAATAGAGATACAGAAACACCGTGGCCCCTTTCTTCGAGATAACTCTGCACTATTGCGAGCTGCAAATGCCACTTCCAGCTTAGCTGTGCAGAAGAAGAACAACAAGAAGAAGAAATATCTCGAAAAATGTCCGTCAGGCCCCTTCCCTTGAGATAAATCTGCAAATATCTCGGAAACGAAGCGAGCTATGGCAAAATGTTAAGAGACCTTTTTTGTAGAGAATTATGTTTCCTACAATTTATATTCTATGATATTTTTTGATCAGAAGCGTAGTTTTCGAGATATATCGAGATATTTAAAAGTTCCGAAGCCGCACCAACATAATAGAGATACAGAAACACCGTGGCCCCTTTCTTTGAGATAACTCTGCACTAGTGCGAGCCGCAAATGCCACTTCCAGCTTAGCTGTGCAGAAGAAGAACAACAAGAAGAAGAAATATCTCGAAATATGTCCGTCAGGCCCCTTCCCTTGAGATAAATCTGCACATATCTCGGAAACGAAGCGAGCTATGGCAAAATGTGAAGAGACCTTTTGTGTAGAGAATTAAGTTTGCTACTTTTTATCTTCTATGATATTTTTTGATCAGATGCGTAGTTCTCGAGATATATCAAGATATTTAAAAGTTCCGAAGCCGCACCAACATAATAGAGATACAGAAACACCGTGGCCCCTTTCTTTGAGATAACCCTGCACTATTGCGAGCTGTAAATGCCACTTCCAGCTTAGCTGTGCAGAAGAAGAATAACAAGAAGAAGAAATATCTCGAAATATGTCCGTCAGGCCCCTTCCCTTGAGATATATCTGCAAATATCTCGGAAACGAAGTGAGCTATGGCAAAATGTTAAGAGACCTTTTTTGTAGAGAATTATGTTTCCTACAATTTATGTTCTATGATATTTTTTGATCAGAAGCGTAGTTTTCGAGATATATCGAGATATTTAAAAGTTCCGAAGCCGCACCAACATGATAGAGATACAGAAACACCGTGGCCCCTTTCTTTGAGATAACTCTGCACTAGTGCGAGCCGCAAATGCCACTTCCAGCTTAGCTGTGCAGAAGAAGAACAACAAGAAGAAGAAGTATCTCGAAATATGTCCGTCAGGCTCGTTCCTTTGAGCTGAATCTGCAAATATCTCGGAAACGAAGCGAGCTATGGCAAAATCTTGAGAGACTTTTTTTGTAGAGAATTATGTTTCCTACAATTTATGTTCTATGATATTTTTTGATCAGAAGCGTAGTTTTCGAGATATATCGAGATATTTAAAAGTTCCGAAGCCGCACCAACATAATAGAGATACAGAAACACCGTGGCCCCTTTCTTTGAGATAACTCTGCACGATTGCGAGCTGGAAATGCCACTTCCAGTTTAGCTGTGCAGAAGAAGAACAACAAGAAGAAGAAATATCTCGAAATATGTCCGTCAGGCCCCTTCCCTTGAGATAAATCTGCAAATATCTCGGAAACGAAGCGAGCTATGGCAAAATGTTAAGAGACATTTTTTGTAGAGAATTAAGTTTCCTACTTTTTATGTTCTATGATATTTTTTGATCAGATGCGTAGTTCTCGAGATATATCAAGATATTTAAAAGTTCCGAAGCCGCACCAACATAATAGAGATACAGAAACACCGTGGCCCCTTTCTTTGAGATAACTCTGCACTATTGCGAGCTGCAAATGCCACTTCCAGCTTAGCTGTGCAGAAGAAGAACAACAAGAAGAAGAAATATCTCGAAATATGTCCGTCAGGCCCCTTCCCTTGAGATAAATCTGCACATATCTCGGAAACGAAGCGAGCTATGGCAAAATGTGAAGAGACCTTTTGTGTAGAGAATTAAGTTTGCTACTTTTTATCTTCTATGATATTTTTTGATCAGATGCGTAGTTCTCGAGATATATCAAGATATTTAAAAGTTCCGAAGCCGCACCAACATAATAGAGATACAGAAACACCGTGGCTCCTTTCTTTGAGATAACCCTGCACTAGTGCGAGCCGCAAATGCCGCTTCCAGCTTAGCTGTGCAAAAGAAGAACAACAAGAAGAAGAAATATCCCGAAATATGTCCGTCAGGCCCCTTCCCTCGAGATAAATCTGCAAATATCTCGGAAACGAACCGAGCTATGGCAAAATGTTAAGAGACCTTTTTTGTAGAGAATTAAGTTTCCTACTTTTTATGCTTTATGATATTTTTTGATCGGATGAGTAGTTCTCGAGATATATCAAGATATTTAAAAAATCCGAAGCCGCACCAACATAATAGAGATACAGAAACACCGTGGCCCCTTTCTTTGAGATAACTCTGCACTATTGCGAGCTGCAAATGCCACTTCCAGCTTAGCTGTGCAGAAGAAGAACAACAAAAAGAAGAAATATCTCGAAATATGTCCGTCAGGCCCCTTCCCTTGAGATAAATCTGCAAATATCTCGGAAACGAAGCGAGCTATGGCAAAATGTTAAGAGACCTCTTTTGTAGAGAATTAAGTTTCCTACTTTTTACGTTCTATGATATTTTTTAATCAGATGCGTAGTTCTCGAGATATATAAAGATATTTTAAAGTTCCGAAGCCGCACCAACATAATAGAGATACAGAAACACCGTGGCCCCTTTCTTCGAGATAACTCTGCACTATTGCGAGCTGCAAATGCCACTTCCAGCTTAGCTGTGCAGAGGAAGAACAACAAGAAGAAGAAATATCTCGAAATATGTCCGTCAGGCCAGTTCCTTTGAGGTGAATCTGCAAATATCTCGGAAACGAAGCGAGCTATGGCAAAATGTTAAGAGAACTTTTTTGTAGAGAATTATGTTTCCTACAATTTATGTTCTATGATATTTTTTGATCAGAAGCGTAGTTTTCGAGATATATCGAGATATTTAAAAGTTCCGAAGCCGCACCAACATAATAGAGATACAGAAACACCGTGGCCCCTTTCTTTGAGATAACTCTGCACTAGTGCGAGCCGCAAATGCCACTTCCAGCTTAGCTGTGCAGAAGAAGAACAACAAGAAGAAGAAATATCTCGAAATATGTCCGTCAGGCCCCTTCCCTTGAGATAAATCTGCACATATCTCGGAAACGAAGCGAGCTATGGCAAAATGTGAAGAGACCTTTTGTGTAGAGAATTAAGTTTCCTACTTTTTATCTTCTATGATATTTTTTGATCAGATGCGTAGTTCTCGAGATATATCAAGATATTTAAAAGTTCCGAAGCCGCACCAACATAATAGAGATACAGAAACACCGTGGCCCCTCTCTTTGAGATAACTCTGCACTATTGCGAGCTGGAAATGCCACTTCCAGTTTAGCTGTGCAGAAGAAGAACAACAAGAAGAAGAAATATCTCGAAATATGTCCGTCAGGCCCCTTCCCTTGAGATAAATCTGCAAATATCTCGGAAACGAAGAGAGCTATGGCAAAATGTTAAGAGACCTTTTTTGTAGAGAATTAAGTTTCCTACTTTTCATGTTCTATGATATTTTTTGATCAGATGCGTAGTTCTCGAGATATATCAAGATATTTAAAAGTTCCGAAGCCGCACCAACATAATAGAGATACAGAAACACCGTGGCCCCTTTCTTTGAGATAACTCTGCACTATTGCGAGCTGTAAATGCCACTTCCAGCTTAGCTGTGCAGAAGAAGAACAACAAGAAGAAGAAATATCTCGAAATATGTCCGTCAGGCCCCTTCCCTTGAGATATATCTGCAAATATCTCGGAAACGAAGTGAGCTATGGCAAAATGTTAAGAGACCTTTTTTGTAGAGAATTATGTTTCCTACAATTTATGTTCTATGATATTTTTTGATCAGAAGCGTAGTTTTCGAGATATATCGAGATATTTAAAAGTTCCGAAGCCGCACCAACATGATAGAGATACAGAAACACCGTGGCCCCTTTCTTTGAGATAACTCTGCACTAGTGCGAGCCGCAAATGCCACTTCCAGCTTAGCTGTGCAGAAGAAGAACAACAAGAAGAAGTATCTCGAAATATGTCCGTCAGGCCCGTTCCTTTTAGCTGAATCTGCAAATATCTCGGAAACGAAGCGAGCTATGGCAAAATGTTAAGAGACTTTTTTTGTAGAGAATTATGTTTCCTACAATTTAGGTTCTATGATATTTTTTGATCAGAAGCGTAGTTTTCGAGATATATCGAGATATTTAAAAGATCCGAAGCCGCACCAACATAATAGAGATACAGAAACACCGTGGCCCCTTTCTTTGAGATAACTCTGCACTATTGCGAGCTGCAAATGCCACTTCCAGCTTAGCTGTGCAGAAGAAGAACAACAAGAAGAAGAAATATCTCGAAATATGTCCGTCAGGCCCCTTCCCTTGAGATAAATCTGCAAATATCTCGGAAACGAAGCGAGCTATGGCAAAATGTTAAGAGACATTTTTTGTAGAGAATTAAGTTTCCTACTTTTTATGTTCTATGATATTTTTTGATCAGATGCGTAGTTCTCGAGATATATCAAGATATTTAAAAGTTCCGAAGCCGCACCAACATAATAGAGATACAGAAACACCGTGGCCCCTTTCTTTGAGATAACTCTGCACTATTGCGAGCTGCAAATGCCACTTCCAGCTTAGCTGTGCAGAAGAAGAACAACAAGAAGAAGAAATATCTCGAAATATGTCCGTCAGGCCCCTTCCCTTGAGATAAATCTGCAAATATCTCGGAAACGAAGCGAGCTATGGCAAAATGTTAAGCGACTTTATTTGTAGAGAATTAAGTTTCCTACTTTTTACGTTCTATGATATTTTTTAATCAGATGCGTAGTTCTCGAGATATATAAAGATATTTTAAAGTTCCGAAGCCGCACCAACATAATAGAGATACAGAAACACCGTGGCCCCTTTCTTTGAGAATACTCTGCACTAGTGCGAGCCGCAAATGCCACTTCCAGCTTAGCTGTGCAGAAGAAGAACAACAAGAAGAAGAAATATCTCGAAATATGTCCGTCAGGCCCCTTCCCTTGAGATAAATCTGCACATATCTCGGAAACGAAGCGAGCTATGGCAAAATGTGAAGAGACCTTTTGTGTAGAGAATTAAGTTTGCTACTTTTTATCTTCTATGATATTTTTTGATCAGATGCGTAGTTCTCGAGATATATCAAGATATTTAAAAGTTCCGAAGCCGCACCAACATAATAGAGATACAGAAACACCGTGGCCCCTTTCTTTGAGATAACTCTGCACTATTGCGAGCTGTAAATGCCACTTCCAGCTTAGCTGTGCAGAAGAAGAATAACAAGAAGAAGAAATATCTCGAAATATGTCCGTCAGGCCCCTTCCCTTGAGATATATCTGCAAATATCTCGGAAACGAAGTGAGCTATGGCAAAATGTTAAGAGACCTTTTTTGTAGAGAATTATGTTTCCTACAATTTATGTTCTATGATATTTTTTGATCAGAAGCGTAGTTTTCGAGATATATCGAGATATTTAAAAGTTCCGAAGCCGCAGCAACATGATACAGATACAGAAACACCGTGGCCCCTTTCTTTGAGATAACTCTGCACTAGTGCGAGCCGCAAATGCCACTTCCAGCTTAGCTGTGCAGAAGAAGAACAACAAGAAGAAGAAGTATCTCGAAATATGTCCGTCAGGCCCGTTCCTTTGAGCTGAATCTGCAAATATCTCGGAAACGAAGCGAGCTATGGCAAAATGTTAAGAGACCTTTTTTGTAGAGAATTATGTTTCCTACAATTTATATTCTATGATATTTTTTGATCAGAAGCGTAGTTTTCGAGATATATCGAGATATTTAAAAGTTCCGAAGCCGCACCAACATAATAGAGATACAGAAACACCGTGGCCCCTTTCTTTGAGATAACTCTGCACTAGTGCGAGCCGCAAATGCCACTTCCAGCTTAGCTGTGCAGAAGAAGAACAACAAGAAGAAGAAATATCTCGAAATATGTCCGTCAGGCCCCTTCCCTTGAGATAAATCTGCACATATCTCGGAAACGAAGTGAGCTATGGCAAAATGTTAAGAGACCTTTTTTGTAGAGAATTATGTTTCCTACAATTTATGTTCTATGATATTTTTTGATCAGAAGCGTAGTTTTCGAGATATATCGAGATATTTAAAAGTTCCGAAGCCGCACCAACATGATAGAGATACAGAAACACCGTGGCCCCTTTCTTTGAGATAACTCTGCACTAGTGCGAGCCGCAAATGCCACTTCCAGCTTAGCTGTGCAGAAGAAGAACAACAAGAAGAAGAAGTATCTCGAAATATGTCCGTCAGGCCCGTTCCTTTGAGCTGAATCTGCAAATATCTCGGAAACGAAGCGAGCTATGGCAAAATGTTAAGAGACCTTTTTTGTAGAGAATTATGTTTCCTACAATTTATATTCTATGATATTTTTTGATCAGAAGCGTAGTTTTCGAGATATATCGAGATATTTAAAAGTTCCGAAGCCGCACCAACATAATAGAGATACAGAAACACCGTGGCCCCTTTCTTTGAGATAACTCTGCACTAGTGCGAGCCGCAAATGCCACTTCCAGCTTAGCTGTGCAGAAGAAGAACAACAAGAAGAAGAAATATCTCGAAATATGTCCGTCAGGCCCCTTCCCTTGAGATAAATCTGCACATATCTCGGAAACGAAGCGAGCTATGGCACAATGTGAAGAGACCTTTTGTGTAGAGAATTAAGTTTGCTACTTTTTATCTTCTATGATATTTTTTGATCAGATGCGTAGATCTCGAGATATATCAAGATATTTAAAAGTTCCGAAGCCGCACCAACATAATAGAGATACAGAAACACCGTGGCCCCTTTCTTTGAGATAACTCTGCACTATTGCGAGCTGTAAATGCCACTTCCAGCTTAGCTGTGCAGAAGAAGAATAACAAGAAGAAGAAATATCTCGAAATATGTCCGTCAGGCCCCTTCCCTTGAGATATATCTGCAAATATCTCGGAAACGAAGTGAGCTATGGCAAAATGTTAAGAGACCTTTTTTGTAGAGAATTATGTTTCCTACAATTTATGTTCTATGATATTTTTTGATCAGAAGCGTAGTTTTCGAGATATATCGAGATATTTAAAAGTTCCGAAGCCGCACCAACATGATAGAGATACAGAAACACCGTGGCCCCTTTCTTTGAGATAACTCTGCACTAGTGCGAGCCGCAAATGCCACTTCCAGCTTAGCTGTGCAGAAGAAGAACAACAAGAAGAAGAAGTATCTCGAAATATGTCCGTCAGGCCCGTTCCTTTGAGCTGAATCTGCAAATATCTCGGAAACGAAGCGAGCTATGGCAAAATCTTGAGAGACTTTTTTTGTAGAGAATTATGTTTCCTACAATTTATGTTCTATGATATTTTTTGATCAGAAGCGTAGTTTTCGAGATATATCGAGATATTTAAAAGTTCCGAAGCCGCACCAACATAATAGAGATACAGAAACACCGTGGCCCCTTTCTTTGAGATAACTCTGCACTAGTGCGAGCCGCAAATGCCACTTCCAGCTTAGCTGTGCAGAAGAAGAACAACAAGAAGAAGAAGTATCTCGAAATATGTCCGTCAGGCCCGTTCCTTTGAGCTGAATCTGCAAATATCTCGGAAACGAAGCGAGCTATGGCAAAATGTTAAGAGACGTTTTTTGTAGAGAATTATGTTTCCTACAATTTATGTTCTATGATATTTTTTGATCAGAAGCGTAGTCTTCGAGACATATCGAGATATTTAAAAGTTCCGAAGCCGCACCAACATAATAGAGATACAGAAACACCGTGGCCCCTTTCTTTGAGATAACTCTGCACGATTGCGAGCTGGAAATGCCACTTCCAGTTTAGCTGTGCAGAAGAAGAACAACAAGAAGAAGAAATATCTCGAAATATGTCCATCAGGACCCTTGCCTTGAGATAAATCTTCAAATATCTCGGAAACGAAGCGAGCTATGGCAAAATGTTAAGAGACCTTTTTTGTAGAGAATTAAGTTTCCTACTTTTTATGTTCGATGATATTTTTTGATCAGATGCGTAGTTCTCGAGATATATCAAGATATTTAAAAGTTCCGAAGCTGCACCAACATAATAGAGGTACAGAAACACCGTGGCCTCTTTCTTTGAGATAACTCTGCACTATTGCGAGCTGCAAATGCCACTTCCAGCTTAGCTGTGCAGAAGAAGAACAACAAGAAGAAGAAATATCTCGAAATATGTCCGTCAGGCCCCTTCCCTTGAGATAAATCTGCAAATATCTCGGAAACGAAGCGAGCTATGGCAAAATGTTAAGCGACTTTATTTGTAGAGAATTAAGTTTCCTACTTTTTACGTTCTATGATATTTTTTAATCAGATGCGTAGTTCTCGAGATATATAAAGATATTTTAAAGTTCCGAAGCCGCACCAACATAATAGAGATACAGAAACACCGTGGCCCCTTTCTTCGAGATAACTCTGCACTATTGCGAGCTGCAAATGCCACTTCCAGCTTAGCTGTGCAGAAGAAGAACAACAAGAAGAAGAAATATCTCGAAAAATGTCCGTCAGGCCCCTTCCCTTGAGATAAATCTGCAAATATCTCGGAAACGAAGCGAGCTATGGCAAAATGTTAAGAGACCTTATTTGTAGAGAATTAAGTTTCCTACTTTTTATGTTCTATGATATTTTTTGATCAGATGCGTAGTTCTCGAGATATATCAAGATATTTAAAAGTTCCGAAGCCGCACCAACATAATAGAGATACAGAAACACCGTGGCCCCTTTCTTTGAGATAACTCTGCACTATTGCGAGCTGTAAATGCCACGTCCAGCTTAGCTGTGCAGAAGAAGAACAACAAGAAGAAGAAATATCTCGAAATATGTCCGTCAGGCCCCTTCCCTCGAGATAAATCTGCAAATATCTCGGAAACGAAGCGAGCTATGGCAAAATGTTAAGAGACCTTTTTTGTAGAGAATTAAGTTTCCTACTTTTTATGTTCTATGATATTTTTTGATCAGATGCGTAGTTCTCGAGATATATCAAGATATTTAAAAGTTCCGAAGCCGCACCAACATAATAGAGATACAGAAACACCGTGGCCCCTTTCTTTGAGATAACTCTGCACTATTGCGAGCTGCAAATGCCACTTCCAGCTTAGCTGTGCAGAGGAAGAACAACAAGAAGAAGAAATATCTCGAAATATGTCCGTCAGGCCAGTTCCTTTGAGTTGAATCTGCAAATATCTCGGAAACGAAGCGAGCTATGGCAAAATGTTAAGAGACCTTTTTTGTAGAGAATTATGTTTCCTACAATTTATATTCTATGATATTTTTTGATCAGAAGCATAGTTTTCGAGATATATCGAGATATTTAAAAGTTCCGAAGCCGCACCAACATAATAGAGATACAGAAACACCGTGGCCCCTTTCTTTGAGATAACTCTGCACTAGTGCGAGCCGCAAATGCCACTTCCAGCTTAGCTGTGCAGAAGAAGAACAACAAGAAGAAGAAATATCTCGAAATATGTCCGTCAGGCCCCTTCCCTTGAGATAAATCTGCACATATCTCGGAAACGAAGCGAGCTATGGCAAAATGTGAAGAGACCTTTTGTGTAGAGAATTAAGTTTGCTACTTTTTATCTTCTATGATATTTTTTGATCAGATGCGTAGTTCTCGAGATATATCAAGATATTTAAAAGTTCCGAAGCCGCACCAACATAATAGAGATACAGAAACACCGTGGCCCCTTTCTTTGAGATAACTCTGCACTATTGCGAGCTGTAAATGCCACTTCCAGCTTAGCTGTGCAGAAGAAGAATAACAAGAAGAAGAAATATCTCGAAATATGTCCGTCAGGCCCCTTCCCTTGAGATATATCTGCAAATATCTCGGAAACGAAGTGAGCTATGGCAAAATGTTAAGAGACCTTTTTTGTAGAGAATTATGTTTCCTACAATTTATGTTGTATGATATTTTTTGATCAGAAGCGTAGTTTTCGAGATATATCGAGATATTTAAAAGTTCCGAAGCCGCACCAACATGATAGAGATAAAGAAACACCGTGGCCCCTTTCTTTGAGATAACTCTGCACTAGTGCGAGCCGCAAATGCCACTTCCAGCTTAGCTGTGCAGAAGAAGAACAACAAGAAGAAGAAGTATCTCGAAATATGTCCGTCAGGCCCGTTCCTTTGAGCTGAATCTGCAAATATCTCGGAAACGAAGCGAGCTATGGCAAAATCTTGAGAGACTTGTTTTGTAGAGAATTATGTTTCCTACAATTTATGTTCTATGATATTTTTTGATCAGAAGCGTAGTTTTCGAGATATATCGAGATATTTAAAAGTTCCGAAGCCGCACCAACATAATAGAGATACAGAAACACCGTGGCCCCTTTCTTTGAGATAACTCTGCACTAGTGCGAGCCGCAAATGCCACTTCCAGCTTAGCTGTGCAGAAGAAGAACAACAAGAAGAAGAAGTATCTCGAAATATGTCCGTCAGGCCCGTTCCTTTGAGCTGAATCTGCAAATATCTCGGAAACGAAGCGAGCTATGGCAAAATGTTAAGAGACGTTTTTTGTAGAGAATTATGTTTCCTACAATTTATGTTCTATGATATTTTTTGATCAGAAGCGTAGTCTTCGAGATATATCGAGATATTTAAAAGTTCCGAAGCCGCACCAACATAATAGAGATACAGAAACACCGTGGCCCCTTTCTTTGAGATAACTCTGCACGATTGCGAGCTGGAAATGCCACTTCCAGTTTAGCTGTGCAGAAGAAGAACAACAAGAAGAAGAAATATCTCGAAATATGTCCATCAGGACCCTTGCCTTGAGATAAATCTGCAAATATCTCGGAAACGAAGCGAGCTATGGCAAAATGTTAAGAGACCTTTTTTGTAGAGAATTAAGTTTCCTACTTTTTATGTTCGATGATATTTTTTGATCAGATGCGTAGTTCTCGAGATATATCAAGATATTTAAAAGTTCCGAAGCTGCACCAACATAATAGAGGTACAGAAACACCGTGGCCTCTTTCTTTGAGATAACTCTGCACTATTGCGAGCTGCAAATGCCACTTCGAGCTTAGCTGTGCAGAAGAAGAACAACAAGAAGAAGAAATATCTCGAAATATGTCCGTCAGACCCCTTCCCTTGAGATGAATCTGCAAATATCTCGGAAACGAAGCGAGCTATGGCAAAATGTTAAGAGACCTTTTTTGTAGAGAATAATATTTCCTACAATTTACGTTCTATGATATTTTTTGATCAGAAGCGTAGTTCTCGAGATATATCAAGATATTTAAAAGTTCCGAAGACGCACCAACATAATAGAGATACAGAAACACCGTGGCCCCTTTCTTTGAGATAACTGTGCACTAGTGCGAGCCGCAAATGCCACTTCCAGCTTAGCTGTGCCGAAGAAGAACAACAAGAAGAAGAAATATCTCGAAATATGTCCGTCAGGCCCCTTCCCTTGAGATATATCTGCAAATATCTCGGAAACGAAGCGAGCCATGGCAAAATGTTAAGAGACCGTTTTTGTAGAGAACTAAGTTTCCTACTTTTTATGTTCTATGATATTTTTTGATCAGACGCATAGTTCTCGAGATATATCAAGATATTTAAAAGTTCCGAAGCCGCACCAACATAATAGAGATACAGAAACACCGTGGCCCCTTTCTTTGAGATACCTCTGCACTATTGCGAGCTGCAGATGCCACTTCCAGCTTAGCTGTGCAGAAGAAGAACAACAAGAAGAAGAAATATCTCGAAATATGTCCGTCAGGCCCCTTCCCTTGAGATAAATCTGCAAATATCTCGGAAACGAAGCGTGCTACGGCAAAATGTTAAGAGACCTTTTTTGTAGAGAATTATGTTTCCTACAATTTACGTTCTCTGATATTTTTTGATCAGAAGCGTAGTTTTCGAGATATATCGAGATATTTAAAAGTTCCGAAGCCGCACCAACATAATAGAGATACAGAAACACCGTGGCCCCTTTCTTTGCGATAACTCTGCACTATTGCGAGCTGCAAATGCCACTTCCAGCTTAGCTGTGCAGAAGAAGAACAACAAGAAGAAGAAATATCTCGAAATATGTCCGTCAGGCCCCTTCCCTTGAGATAAATCTGCAAATATCTCGGAAACGAAGCGAGCTATGGCAAAATGTTAAGAGACCTTTTTTGTAGAGAATTAAGTTTCCTACTTTTTATGTTCTATAATATTTTTCGATCAGAGGCGTAGTTCTCGAGATATATCAAGATATTTAAAAGTTCCGAAGCCGCACCAACATAATAGAGATACAGAAACACCGTGGCCCCTCTCTTTGAGATAACTCTGCACGATTGCGAGCTGGAAATGCCACTTCCAGTTTAGCTGTGCAGAAGAAGAACAACAAGAAGAAGAAATATCTCGAAATATGTCCGTCAGGCCCCTTCCCTTGAGATAAATCTGCAAATATCTCGGAAACGAAGCGAGCTACGGCAAAATGTTAAGAGACCTTTTTTGTAGAAAATGAGGTTTCCTACTTTTTATGTTCTATGATATTTTTTGATCAGATGCGTAGTTCTCGAGATATATCAAGATATTTAAACGTTCCGAAGCCGCACCAACATAATAGAGATACAGAAACACCGTGGCCCCTTTCTTTGAGATAACTCTGCACTATTGCGAGCTGCAAATGCCACTTCCAGCTTAGCTGTGCAGAAGAAGAACAACAAGAAGAAGAAATATCTCGAAATATGTCCGTCAGGACCCTTCCCTTGAGATAAATCTGCAAATATCTCGGAAACGAAGCGAGCTATTGCAAAACGTTAAAAGACCTTTTTTGTAGAGAATTAAGTTTCCTACTTTTTATGTTCTATGATATTTTTTGATCAGATGCGTAGTTCTCGAGATATATCAAGATATTTAAAAGCTCCGAAGCTGCACCAACATAATAGAGGTACAGAAACACCGTGGCCCCTTTCTTTGAGATAACTCTGCACTATAGCGAGCTGCAAATGCCACTTCCAGCTTAGCTGTGCAGAAGAAGAACAACAAGAATAAGAAATATTTCGAAATATGTCCGTCAGGCCCCTTCCCTTGAGATAAATCTGCAAATATCTCGGAAACGAAGAGAGCTATGGCAAAATGTTAAGAGACCTTTTGTGTAGAGAATTAAGTTTCCTACTTTTCATGTTCTATGATATTTTTTGATCAGATGCGTAGTTCTCGAGATATATCAAGATATTTAAAAGTTCCGAAGCCGCACCAACATAATAGAGATACAGAAACACCGTGGCCCCTTTCTTTGAGATAACTCTGCACTATTGCGAGCTGCAAATGCCACTTCCAGCTTAGCTGTGCAGAAGAAGAACAACAAGAAGAAGAAATATCTCGAAATATGTCCGTCAGGCCCCTTCCCTTGAGATAAATCTGCAAATATCTCGGAAACGATGCCAGTTATGGGAAAATGTTAAGAGACCTTTTTTGTAGAGAATTAAGTTTCCTACTTTTTATGTTCTATGATATTTTTTGATCAGATGCGTAGTTCTCGAGATATATCAAGATATTTAAAAGCTCCGAAGCTGCACCAACATAATAGAGGTACAGAAACACCGTGGCCCCTTTCTTTGAGATAACTCTGCACTATTGCGAGCTGCAAATGCCACTTCCAGCTTAGCTGTGCAGAAGAAGAACAACAAGAATAAGAAATATTTCGAAATATGTCCGTCAGGCCCCTTCCCTTGAGATAAATCTGCAAATATCTCGGAAACGAAGCGAGCTACGGCAAAATGTTAAGAGACCTTTTTTGTAGAGAATTATGTTTCCTACAATTTACGTTCTCTGATATTTTTTGATCAGAAGCGTAGTTTTCGAGATATATCGAGATATTTAAAAGTTCCGAAGCCGCACCAACATAATAGAGATACAGAAACACCGTGGCCCCTTTCTTTGAGATAACTCTGCACTATTGCGACCTGCAAATGCCACTTCCAGCTTAGCTGTGCAGAAGAGGAACAAGAAGAAGAAGAAATATCTCGGAATATGTCCGTCAGGCCCCTTCCCTTGAGCTAAATCTGCAAATATCTCGGAAACGATGCCAGCTATGGGAAAATGTTAAGAGACCTTTTTTGTAGAGAATTAAGTTTCCTACTTTTTATGTTCTATGATATTTTTTGATCAGGTGCGTAGTTCTCGAGATATATCAAGATATTTAAAAGCTCCGAAGCTGCACCAACATAATAGAGGTACAGAAACACCGTGGCCCCTTTCTTTGAGATAACTCTGCACTATTGCGAGCTGCAAATGCCACTTCCAGCTTAGCTGTGCAGAAGAAGAACAACAAGAATAAGAAATATTTCGAAATATGTCCGTCAGGCCCCTTCCCTTGAGATAGATCTGCAAATATCTCGGAAACGAAGCGAGCTACGGCAAAATGTTAAGAGACCTTTTTTGTAGAAAATTAGGTTTCCTACTTTTTATGTTCTATGATATTTTTTGATCAGATGCGTAGTTCTCGAGATATATCAAGATATTTAAAAGTTCCGAAGCCGCACCAACATAATAGAGATACAGAAACACCGTGGCCCCTTTCTTTGCGATAACTCTGCACTATTGCGAGCTGCAAATGCCACTTCCAGCTTACCTGTGCAGAAGAAGAACAACAAGAAGAAGAAATATCTCGAAATATGTCCGTCAGGCCCCTTCCCTCGAGATAAATCTGCAAATATCTCGGAAACGAAGCGAGCTATGGCAAAATGTTAAGAGACCTTTTTTGTAGAGAATTAAGTTTCCTACTTTTTATGTTCTATGATATTTTTTGATCAGATGCGTAGTTCTCGAGATATATCAAGATATTTAAAAGTTCCGAAGCCGCACCAACATAATAGAGATACAGAAACACCGTGGCCCCTTTCTTTGAGATAACTCTGCACTATTGCGAGCTGCAAATGCCACTTCCAGCTTAGCTGTGCAGAGGAAGAACAACAAGAAGAAGAAATATCTCGAAATATGTCCGTCAGGCCAGTTCCTTTGAGTTGAATCTGCAAATATCTCGGAAACGAAGCGAGCTATGGCAAAATGTTAAGAGACCTTTTTTGTAGAGAATTATGTTTCCTACAATTTATATTCTATGATATTTTTTGATCAGAAGCATAGTTTTCGAGATATATCGAGATATTTAAAAGTTCCGAAGCCGCACCAACATAATAGAGATACAGAAACACCGTGGCCCCTTTCTTTGAGATAACTCTGCACTAGTGCGAGCCGCAAATGCCACTTCCAGCTTAGCTGTGCAGAAGAAGAACAACAAGAAGAAGAAATATCTCGAAATATGTCCGTCAGGCCCCTTCCCTTGAGATAAATCTGCACATATCTCGGAAACGAAGCGAGCTATGGCAAAATGTGAAGAGACCTTTTGTGTAGAGAATTAAGTTTGCTACTTTTTATCTTCTATGATATTTTTTGATCAGATGCGTAGTTCTCGAGATATATCAAGATATTTAAAAGTTCCGAAGCCGCACCAACATAATAGAGATACAGAAACACCGTGGCCCCTTTCTTTGAGATAACTCTGCACTATTGCGAGCTGTAAATGCCACTTCCAGCTTAGCTGTGCAGAAGAAGAATAACAAGAAGAAGAAATATCTCGAAATATGTCCGTCAGGCCCCTTCCCTTGAGATATATCTGCAAATATCTCGGAAACGAAGTGAGCTATGGCAAAATGTTAAGAGACCTTTTTTGTAGAGAATTATGTTTCCTACAATTTATGTTGTATGATATTTTTTGATCAGAAGCGTAGTTTTCGAGATATATCGAGATATTTAAAAGTTCCGAAGCCGCACCAACATGATAGAGATAAAGAAACACCGTGGCCCCTTTCTTTGAGATAACTCTGCACTAGTGCGAGCCGCAAATGCCACTTCCAGCTTAGCTGTGCAGAAGAAGAACAACAAGAAGAAGAAGTATCTCGAAATATGTCCGTCAGGCCCGTTCCTTTGAGCTGAATCTGCAAATATCTCGGAAACGAAGCGAGCTATGGCAAAATCTTGAGAGACTTGTTTTGTAGAGAATTATGTTTCCTACAATTTATGTTCTATGATATTTTTTGATCAGAAGCGTAGTTTTCGAGATATATCGAGATATTTAAAAGTTCCGAAGCCGCACCAACATAATAGAGATACAGAAACACCGTGGCCCCTTTCTTTGAGATAACTCTGCACTAGTGCGAGCCGCAAATGCCACTTCCAGCTTAGCTGTGCAGAAGAAGAACAACAAGAAGAAGAAGTATCTCGAAATATGTCCGTCAGGCCCGTTCCTTTGAGCTGAATCTGCAAATATCTCGGAAACGAAGCGAGCTATGGCAAAATGTTAAGAGACGTTTTTTGTAGAGAATTATGTTTCCTACAATTTATGTTCTATGATATTTTTTGATCAGAAGCGTAGTCTTCGAGATATATCGAGATATTTAAAAGTTCCGAAGCCGCACCAACATAATAGAGATACAGAAACACCGTGGCCCCTTTCTTTGAGATAACTCTGCACGATTGCGAGCTGGAAATGCCACTTCCAGTTTAGCTGTGCAGAAGAAGAACAACAAGAAGAAGAAATATCTCGAAATATGTCCATCAGGACCCTTGCCTTGAGATAAATCTGCAAATATCTCGGAAACGAAGCGAGCTATGGCAAAATGTTAAGAGACCTTTTTTGTAGAGAATTAAGTTTCCTACTTTTTATGTTCGATGATATTTTTTGATCAGATGCGTAGTTCTCGAGATATATCAAGATATTTAAAAGTTCCGAAGCTGCACCAACATAATAGAGGTACAGAAACACCGTGGCCTCTTTCTTTGAGATAACTCTGCACTATTGCGAGCTGCAAATGCCACTTCGAGCTTAGCTGTGCAGAAGAAGAACAACAAGAAGAAGAAATATCTCGAAATATGTCCGTCAGACCCCTTCCCTTGAGATGAATCTGCAAATATCTCGGAAACGAAGCGAGCTATGGCAAAATGTTAAGAGACCTTTTTTGTAGAGAATAATATTTCCTACAATTTACGTTCTATGATATTTTTTGATCAGAAGCGTAGTTCTCGAGATATATCAAGATATTTAAAAGTTCCGAAGACGCACCAACATAATAGAGATACAGAAACACCGTGGCCCCTTTCTTTGAGATAACTGTGCACTAGTGCGAGCCGCAAATGCCACTTCCAGCTTAGCTGTGCCGAAGAAGAACAACAAGAAGAAGAAATATCTCGAAATATGTCCGTCAGGCCCCTTCCCTTGAGATATATCTGCAAATATCTCGGAAACGAAGCGAGCCATGGCAAAATGTTAAGAGACCGTTTTTGTAGAGAACTAAGTTTCCTACTTTTTATGTTCTATGATATTTTTTGATCAGACGCATAGTTCTCGAGATATATCAAGATATTTAAAAGTTCCGAAGCCGCACCAACATAATAGAGATACAGAAACACCGTGGCCCCTTTCTTTGAGATACCTCTGCACTATTGCGAGCTGCAGATGCCACTTCCAGCTTAGCTGTGCAGAAGAAGAACAACAAGAAGAAGAAATATCTCGAAATATGTCCGTCAGGCCCCTTCCCTTGAGATAAATCTGCAAATATCTCGGAAACGAAGCGTGCTACGGCAAAATGTTAAGAGACCTTTTTTGTAGAGAATTATGTTTCCTACAATTTACGTTCTCTGATATTTTTTGATCAGAAGCGTAGTTTTCGAGATATATCGAGATATTTAAAAGTTCCGAAGCCGCACCAACATAATAGAGATACAGAAACACCGTGGCCCCTTTCTTTGCGATAACTCTGCACTATTGCGAGCTGCAAATGCCACTTCCAGCTTAGCTGTGCAGAAGAAGAACAACAAGAAGAAGAAATATCTCGAAATATGTCCGTCAGGCCCCTTCCCTTGAGATAAATCTGCAAATATCTCGGAAACGAAGCGAGCTATGGCAAAATGTTAAGAGACCTTTTTTGTAGAGAATTAAGTTTCCTACTTTTTATGTTCTATAATATTTTTCGATCAGAGGCGTAGTTCTCGAGATATATCAAGATATTTAAAAGTTCCGAAGCCGCACCAACATAATAGAGATACAGAAACACCGTGGCCCCTCTCTTTGAGATAACTCTGCACGATTGCGAGCTGGAAATGCCACTTCCAGTTTAGCTGTGCAGAAGAAGAACAACAAGAAGAAGAAATATCTCGAAATATGTCCGTCAGGCCCCTTCCCTTGAGATAAATCTGCAAATATCTCGGAAACGAAGCGAGCTACGGCAAAATGTTAAGAGACCTTTTTTGTAGAAAATGAGGTTTCCTACTTTTTATGTTCTATGATATTTTTTGATCAGATGCGTAGTTCTCGAGATATATCAAGATATTTAAACGTTCCGAAGCCGCACCAACATAATAGAGATACAGAAACACCGTGGCCCCTTTCTTTGAGATAACTCTGCACTATTGCGAGCTGCAAATGCCACTTCCAGCTTAGCTGTGCAGAAGAAGAACAACAAGAAGAAGAAATATCTCGAAATATGTCCGTCAGGACCCTTCCCTTGAGATAAATCTGCAAATATCTCGGAAACGAAGCGAGCTATTGCAAAACGTTAAAAGACCTTTTTTGTAGAGAATTAAGTTTCCTACTTTTTATGTTCTATGATATTTTTTGATCAGATGCGTAGTTCTCGAGATATATCAAGATATTTAAAAGCTCCGAAGCTGCACCAACATAATAGAGGTACAGAAACACCGTGGCCCCTTTCTTTGAGATAACTCTGCACTATAGCGAGCTGCAAATGCCACTTCCAGCTTAGCTGTGCAGAAGAAGAACAACAAGAATAAGAAATATTTCGAAATATGTCCGTCAGGCCCCTTCCCTTGAGATAAATCTGCAAATATCTCGGAAACGAAGAGAGCTATGGCAAAATGTTAAGAGACCTTTTGTGTAGAGAATTAAGTTTCCTACTTTTCATGTTCTATGATATTTTTTGATCAGATGCGTAGTTCTCGAGATATATCAAGATATTTAAAAGTTCCGAAGCCGCACCAACATAATAGAGATACAGAAACACCGTGGCCCCTTTCTTTGAGATAACTCTGCACTATTGCGAGCTGCAAATGCCACTTCCAGCTTAGCTGTGCAGAAGAAGAACAACAAGAAGAAGAAATATCTCGAAATATGTCCGTCAGGCCCCTTCCCTTGAGATAAATCTGCAAATATCTCGGAAACGATGCCAGTTATGGGAAAATGTTAAGAGACCTTTTTTGTAGAGAATTAAGTTTCCTACTTTTTATGTTCTATGATATTTTTTGATCAGATGCGTAGTTCTCGAGATATATCAAGATATTTAAAAGCTCCGAAGCTGCACCAACATAATAGAGGTACAGAAACACCGTGGCCCCTTTCTTTGAGATAACTCTGCACTATTGCGAGCTGCAAATGCCACTTCCAGCTTAGCTGTGCAGAAGAAGAACAACAAGAATAAGAAATATTTCGAAATATGTCCGTCAGGCCCCTTCCCTTGAGATAAATCTGCAAATATCTCGGAAACGAAGCGAGCTACGGCAAAATGTTAAGAGACCTTTTTTGTAGAGAATTATGTTTCCTACAATTTACGTTCTCTGATATTTTTTGATCAGAAGCGTAGTTTTCGAGATATATCGAGATATTTAAAAGTTCCGAAGCCGCACCAACATAATAGAGATACAGAAACACCGTGGCCCCTTTCTTTGAGATAACTCTGCACTATTGCGACCTGCAAATGCCACTTCCAGCTTAGCTGTGCAGAAGAGGAACAAGAAGAAGAAGAAATATCTCGGAATATGTCCGTCAGGCCCCTTCCCTTGAGCTAAATCTGCAAATATCTCGGAAACGATGCCAGCTATGGGAAAATGTTAAGAGACCTTTTTTGTAGAGAATTAAGTTTCCTACTTTTTATGTTCTATGATATTTTTTGATCAGGTGCGTAGTTCTCGAGATATATCAAGATATTTAAAAGCTCCGAAGCTGCACCAACATAATAGAGGTACAGAAACACCGTGGCCCCTTTCTTTGAGATAACTCTGCACTATTGCGAGCTGCAAATGCCACTTCCAGCTTAGCTGTGCAGAAGAAGAACAACAAGAATAAGAAATATTTCGAAATATGTCCGTCAGGCCCCTTCCCTTGAGATAGATCTGCAAATATCTCGGAAACGAAGCGAGCTACGGCAAAATGTTAAGAGACCTTTTTTGTAGAAAATTAGGTTTCCTACTTTTTATGTTCTATGATATTTTTTGATCAGATGCGTAGTTCTCGAGATATATCAAGATATTTAAAAGTTCCGAAGCCGCACCAACATAATAGAGATACAGAAACACCGTGGCCCCTTTCTTTGCGATAACTCTGCACTATTGCGAGCTGCAAATGCCACTTCCAGCTTACCTGTGCAGAAGAAGAACAACAAGAAGAAGAAATATCTCGAAATATGTCCGTCAGGCCCCTTCCCTTGAGATAAATCTGCAAATATCTCGGAAACGAAGCGAGCTATGGCAAAATGTTAAGAGACCTTTTTTGTAGAGAATTATGTTTCCTACAATTTACGTTCTCTGATATTTTTTGATCAGAAGCGTAGTTTTCGAGATATATCGAGATATTTAAAAGTTCCGAAGCCGCACCAACATAATAGAGATACAGAAACACCGTGGCCCCTTTCTTTGAGATAACTCTGCACTATTGCGACCTGCAAATGCCACTTCCAGCTTAGCTGTGCAGAAGAGGAACAAGAAGAAGAAGAAATATCTCGGAATATGTCCGTCAGGCCCCTTCCCTTGAGCTAAATCTGCAAATATCTCGGAAACGATGCCAGCTATGGGAAAATGTTAAGAGACCTTTTTTGTAGAGAATTAAGTTTCCTACTTTTTATGTTCTATGATATTTTTTGATCAGGTGCGTAGTTCTCGAGATATATCAAGATATTTAAAAGCTCCGAAGCTGCACCAACATAATAGAGGTACAGAAACACCGTGGCCCCTTTCTTTGAGATAACTCTGCACTATTGCGAGCTGCAAATGCCACTTCCAGCTTAGCTGTGCAGAAGAAGAACAACAAGAATAAGAAATATTTCGAAATATGTCCGTCAGGCCCCTTCCCTTGAGATAAATCTGCAAATATCTCGGAAACGAAGCGAGCTACGGCAAAATGTTAAGAGACCTTTTTTGTAGAAAATTAGGTTTCCTACTTTTTATGTTCTATGATATTTTTTGATCAGATGCGTAGTTCTCGAGATATATCAAGATATTTAAAAGTTCCGAAGCCGCACCAACATAATAGAGATACAGAAACACCGTGGCCCCTTTCTTTGCGATAACTCTGCACTATTGCGAGCTGCAAATGCCACTTCCAGCTTAGCTGTGCAGAAGAAGAACAACAAGAAGAAGAAATATCTCGAAATATGTCCGTCAGGCCCCTTCCCTTGAGATAAATCTGCAAATATCTCGGAAACGAAGCGAGCTATGGCAAAATGTTAAGAGACGTTTTTTGTAGAGAATTATGTTTCCTACAATTTATGTTCTATGATATTTTTTGATCAGAAGCGTAGTCTTCGAGATATATCGAGATATTTAAAAGTTCCGAAGCCGCACCAACATAATAGAGATACAGAAACACCGTGGCCCCTTTCTTTGAGATAACTCTGCACGATTGCGAGCTGGAAATGCCACTTCCAGTTTAGCTGTGCAGAAGAAGAACAACAAGAAGAAGAAATATCTCGAAATATGTCCATCAGGACCCTTGCCTTGAGATAAATCTGCAAATATCTCGGAAACGAAGCGAGCTATGGCAAAATGTTAAGAGACCTTTTTTGTAGAGAATTAAGTTTCCTACTTTTTATGTTCGATGATATTTTTTGATCAGATGCGTAGTTCTCGAGATATATCAAGATATTTACAAGTTCCGAAGCTGCACCAACATAATAGAGGTACAGAAACACCGTGGCCTCTTTGTTTGAGATAACTCTACACTATTGTGAGCTGCAAATGCCACTTCGAGCTTAGCTGTGCAGAAGAAGAACAACAAGAAGAAGAAATATCTCGAAATATGTCCGTCAGACCCCTTCCCTTGAGATGAATCTGCAAATATCTCGGAAACGAAGCGAGCTATGGCAAAATGTTAAGAGACCTTTTTTGTAGAGAATAATGTTTCCTACAATTTACGTTCTATGATATTTTTTGATCAGAAGCGTAGTTCTCGAGATATATCAAGATATTTAAAAGTTCCGAAGACGCACCAACATAATAGAGATACAGAAACACCGTGGCCCCTTTCTTTGAGATAACTGTGCACTAGTGCGAGCCGCAAATGCCACTTCCAGCTTAGCTGTGCAGAAGAAGAACAACAAGAAGAAGAAATATCTCGAAATATGTCCGTCAGGCCCCTTCCCTTGAGATATATCTGCAAATATCTCGGAAACGAAGCGAGCCATGGCAAAATGTTAAGAGACCGTTTTTGTAGAGAACTAAGTTTCCTACTTTTTATGTTCTATGATATTTTTTAATCAGACGCATAGTTCTCGAGATATATCAAGATATTTAAAAGTTCCGAAGCCGCACCAACATAATAGAGATACAGAAACACCGTGGCCCCTTTCTTTGAGATACCTCTGCACTATTGCGAGCTGCAGATGCCACTTCCAGCTTAGCTGTGCAGAGGAAGAACAACAAGAAGAAAAAATATCTCGAAATATGTCCGTCAGGCCAGTTCCTTTGAGCTGAATCTGCAAATATCTCGGAAACGAAGCGAGCTAGGGCAAAATGTTAAGAGACGTTTTTTGTAGAGAATTATGTTTCCTACAATTTATGTTCTATGATATTTTTTGATCAGAAGCGTAGTTTTCGAGATATATCGAGATATTTAAAAGTTCCGAAGACGCACCAACATAATAGAGATACAGAAACACCGTGGCCCCTTTCTTTGAGATAACTCTGCGCTATTGCGAGCTGGAAATGCCACTTCCAGTTTAGCTGTGCAGAAGAAGAACAACAAGAAGAGGAAATATCTCGAAATATGTCCGTCAGGCCCCTTCCCTTGAGATATATCTGCAAATATCTCGGAAACGAAACGAGCTATGGCAAAATGTTAAGAGACCTTTTTTGTAGAGAATTATGTTTCCTACAATTTATGTTCTATGATATTTTTTAATCAGAAGCGTAGTTTTCGAGATATATCGAGATATTTAAAAGATCCGAAGCCGCACCAACATAATGGAGATACAGAAACACCGTGGCTCCTTTCTTTGAGATAACCCTGCACTAGTGCGAGCCGCAAATGCCGCTTCCAGCTTAGCTGTGCAGAAGAAGAACAACAAGAAGAAGAAATATCTCGAAATATGTCCGTCAGGCCCCTTCCCTCGAGATAAATCTGCAAATATCTCGGAAACGAAGCGAGCTATGGCAAAATGTTAAGAGACCTTTTTTGTAGAGAATTAAGTTTCCTACTTTTTATGTTCTATGATATTTTTTGATCAGATGCGTAGTTCTCGAGATATATCAAGATATTTAAAAGTTCCGAAGCCGCACCAACATAATAGAGATACAGAAACACCGTGGCCCCTTTCTTTGAGATAACTCTGCACTATTGCGAGCTGCGAATGCCACTTCCAGCTTAGCTGTGCAGAGGAAGAACAACAAGAAGAAGAAATATCTCGAAATATGTCCGTCAGGCCAGTTCCTTTGAGTTGAATCTGCAAATATCTCGGAAACGAAGCGAGCTATGGCAAAATGTTAAGAGACCTTTTTTGTAGAGAATTATGTTTCCTACAATTTATGTTCTATGATATTTTTTGATCAGAAGCGTAGTTTTCGAGATATATCGAGATATTTAAAAGTTCCGAAGCCGCACCAACATAATAGAGATACAGAAACACCGTGGCCCCTTTCTTTGAGATAACTCTGCACGATTGCGAGCTGGAAATGCCACTTCCAGTTTAGCTGTGCAGAAGAAGAACAAAAAGAAGAAGAAATATCTCGAAATATGTCCATCAGGACCCTTCCCTTGAGATAAATCTGCAAATATCTCGGAAACGAAGCGAGCTACGGCAAAATGTTAAGAGACCTTTTTCGTAGAGAATTATATTTCCCACAATTTAGGTTCTATGATATTTTTTGATCAGATGCGTAGTTCTCGAGATATATCAAGATATTTAAAAGTTCCGAAGCCGCACCAACATAATGGAGATACAGAAACACCGTGGCCCCTTTCTTTGAGATAACTCTGCACTATTGCGAGCTGTAAATGCCACGTCCAGCTTAGCTGTGCAGAAGAAGAACAACAAGAAGAAGAAATATCTCGAAATATGTCCGTCAGGCCCCTTCCCTCGAGATAAATCTGCAAATATCTCGGAAACGAAGCGAGCTATGGCAAAATGTTAAGCGACCTTTTTTGTAGAGAATTAAGTTTCCTACTTTTTATGTTCTATGATATTTTTTGATCAGATGCGTAGTTCTCGAGATATATCAAGATATTTAAAAGTTCCGAAGCCGCACCAACAAAATAGAGATACAGAAACACCGTGGCCCCTTTCTTTGAGATAACTCTGCACTATTGCGAGCTGCAAATGCCACTTCCAGCTTAGCTGTGCAGAAGAAGAACAACAAGAAGAAGAAATATCTCGAAATATGTCCGTCAGGCCCCTTCCCTTGAGATAAATCTGCACATATCTCGGAAACGAAGCGAGCTATGGCAAAATGTGAAGAGACCTTTTGTGTAGAGAATTAAGTTTCCTACTTTTTATCTTCTATGATATTTTTTGATCAGATGCGTAGTTCTCGAGATATATCAAGATATTTAAAAGTTCCGAAGCCGCACCAACATAATAGAGATACAGAAACACCGTGGCCCCTCTCTTTGAGATAACTCTGCACTATTGCGAGCTGGAAATGCCACTTCCAGTTTAGCTGTGCAGAAGAAGAACAACAAGAAGAAGAAATATCTCGAAATATGTCCGTCAGGCCCCTTCCCTTGAGATAAATCTGCAAATATCTCGGAAACGAAGAGAGCTATGGCAAAATGTTAAGAGACCTTTTTTGTAGAGAATTAAGTTTCCTACTTTTCATGTTCTATGATATTTTTTGATCAGATGCGTAGTTCTCGAGATATATCAAGATATTTAAAAGTTCCGAAGCCGCACCAACATAATAGAGATACAGAAACACCGTGGCCCCTTTCTTTGAGATAACTCTGCACTATTGCGAGCTGTAAATGCCACTTCCAGCTTAGCTGTGCAGAAGAAGAACAACAAGAAGAAGAAATATCTCGAAATATGTCCGTCAGGCCCCTTCCCTTGAGATAAATCTGCAAATATCTCGGAAACGATGCCAGTTATGGGAAAATGTTAAGAGACCTTTTTTGTAGAGAATTAAGTTTCCTACTTTTTATGTTCTATGATATTTTTTGATCAGATGCGTAGTTCTCGAGATATATCAAGATATTTAAAAGTTCCGAAGCCGCACCAACATAATAGAGATACAGAAACACCGTGGCCCCTTTCTTTGAGATATCTCTGCACTATTGCGAGCTGTAAATGCCACTTCCAGCTTAGCTGTGCAGAAGAAGAACAACAAGAAGAAGAAATATCTCGAAATATGTCCGTCAGGCCCCTTCCCTTGAGATAAATCTGCAAATATCTCGGAAACGATGCCAGTTATGGGAAAATGTTAAGAGACCTTTTTTGTAGAGAATTAAGTTTCCTACTTTTTATGTTCTATGATATTTTTTGATCAGATGCGTAGTTCTCGAGATATATCAAGATATTTAAAAGTTCCGAAGCCGCACCAACATAATAGAGATACAGAAACACCGTGGCCCCTTTCTTTGAGATAACTCTGCACTATTGCGCGCTGCAAATGCCACTTCCAGCTTAGCTGTGCAGAAGAAGAACAACAAGAAGAAGAAATATCTCGAAATATGTCCGTCAGGCCCCTTCCCTTGAGATAAATCTGCAAATATCTCGGAAACGAAGCGAGCTACGGCAAAATGTTAAGAGACCTTTTTTGTAGAAAATTAGGTTTGCTACTTTTTGTGTTCTATGATATTTTTTGATCAGATGCGTAGTTCTCGAGATATATCAAGATATTTAAAAGTTCCGAAGCCGCACCAACATAATAGAGATACAGAAACACCGTGGCCCCTTTCTTTGCGATAACTCTGCACTATTGCGAGCTGCAAATGCCACTTCCAGCTTAGCTGTGCAGAAGAAGAAGAACAAGAATAAGAAATATTTCGAAATATGTCCGTCAGGCCCCTTCCCTTGAGATAAATCTGCAAATATCTCGGAAACGAAGCGAGCTACGGCAAAATGTTAAGAGACCTTTTTTGTAGAAAATTAGGTTTCCTACTTTTTATGTTCTATGATATTTTTTGATCAGATGCGTAGTTCTCGAGATATATCAAGATATTTAAAAGTTCCGAAGCCGCACCAACATAATAGAGATACAGAAACACCGTGGCCCCTTTCTTTGCGATAACTCTGCACTATTGCGAGCTGCAAATGCCACTTCCAGCTTAGCTGTGCAGAAGAAGAAGAACAAGAATAAGAAATATTTCGAAATATGTCCGTCAGGCCCCTTCCCTTGAGATAAATCTGCAAATATCTCGGAAACGAAGCGAGCTACGGCAAAATGTTAAGAGACCTTGTTTGTAGAAAATTAGGTTTCCTACTTTTTATGTTCTATGATATTTTTTGATCAGATGCGTAGTTCTCGAGATATATCAAGATATTTAAAAGTTCCGAAGCCGCACCAACATAATAGAGATACAGAAACACCGTGGCCCCTTTCTTTGCGATAACTCTGCACTATTGCGAGCTGCAAATGCCACTTCCAGCTTAGCTGTGCAGAAGAAGAACAACAAGAAGAAGAAATATCTCGAAATATGTCCGTCAGGCCCCTTCCCTTGAGATAAATCTGCAAATATCTCGGAAACGAAGCGAGCTATGGCAAAATGTTAAGAGACCTTTTTTGTAGAGAATTAAGTTTCCTACTTTTTATGTTCTATAATATTTTTCGATCAGAGGCGTAGTTCTCGAGATATATCAAGATATTTAAAAGTTCCGAAGCCGCACCAACATAATAGAGATACAGAAACACCGTGGCCCCTCTCTTTGAGATAACTCTGCACGATTGCGAGCTGGAAATGCCACTTCCAGTTTAGCTGTGCAGAAGAAGAACAACAAGAAGAAGAAATATCTCGAAATATGTCCGTCAGGCCCCTTCCCTTGAGATAAATCTGCAAATATCTCGGAAACGAAGCGAGCTACGGCAAAATGTTAAGAGACCTTTTTTGTAGAAAATGAGGTTTCCTACTTTTTATGTTCTATGATATTTTTTGATCAGATGCGTAGTTCTCGAGATATATCAAGATATTTAAACGTTCCGAAGCCGCACCAACATAATAGAGATACAGAAACACCGTGGCCCCTTTCTTTGAGATAACTCTGCACTATTGCGAGCTGCAAATGCCACTTCCAGCTTAGCTGTGCAGAAGAAGAACAACAAGAAGAAGAAATATCTCGAAATATGTCCGTCAGGACCCTTCCCTTGAGATAAATCTGCAAATATCTCGGAAACGAAGCGAGCTATTGCAAAACGTTAAAAGACCTTTTTTGTAGAGAATTAAGTTTCCTACTTTTTATGTTCTATGATATTTTTTGATCAGATGCGTAGTTCTCGAGATATATCAAGATATTTAAAAGCTCCGAAGCTGCACCAACATAATAGAGGTACAGAAACACCGTGGCCCCTTTCTTTGAGATAACTCTGCACTATAGCGAGCTGCAAATGCCACTTCCAGCTTAGCTGTGCAGAAGAAGAACAACAAGAATAAGAAATATTTCGAAATATGTCCGTCAGGCCCCTTCCCTTGAGATAAATCTGCAAATATCTCGGAAACGAAGAGAGCTATGGCAAAATGTTAAGAGACCTTTTTTGTAGAGAATTAAGTTTCCTACTTTTCATGTTCTATGATATTTTTTGATCAGATGCGTAGTTCTCGAGATATATCAAGATATTTAAAAGTTCCGAAGCCGCACCAACATAATAGAGATACAGAAACACCGTGGCCCCTTTCTTTGAGATAACTCTGCACTATAGCGAGCTGCAAATGCCACTTCCAGCTTAGCTGTGCAGAAGAAGAACAACAAGAAGAAGAAATATCTCGAAATATGTCCGTCAGGCCCCTTCCCTTGAGATAAATCTGCAAATATCTCGGAAACGAAGCGAGCTATGGCAAAATGTTAAGAGACCATTTTTGTAGAGAATTAAGTTTCCTACTTTTTATGTTCTATGATATTTTTTGATCAGATGCGTAGTTCTCGAGATATATCCTGATATTTAAAAGTTCCGAAGCGGCACCAACATAATAGAGATACAGAAACACCGTGGCCCCTTTCTTTGAGATAACTCTGCACTATAGCGAGCTGCAAATGCCACTTCCAGCTTAGCTGTGCAGAAGAAGAACAACAAGAATAAGAAATATTTCGAAATATGTCCGTCAGGCCCCTTCCCTTGAGATAAATCTGCAAATATCTCGGAAACGAAGCGAGCTACGGCAAAATGTTAAGAGACCTTTTTTGTAGAAAATTAGGTTTCCTACTTTTTATGTTCTATGATATTTTTTGATCAGATGCGTAGTTCTCGAGATATATCAAGATATTTAAAAGTTCCGAAGTCGCACCAACATAATAGAGATACAGAAACACCGTGGCCCCTTTCTTTGCGATAACTCTGCACTATTGCGAGCTGCAAATGCCACTTCCAGCTTAGCTGTGCAGAAGAAGAACAACAAGAAGAAGAAATATCTCGAAATATGTCCGTCAGGCCCCTTCCCTCGAGATAAATCTGCAAATATCTCGGAAACGAAGCGAGCTATGGCAAAATGTTAAGAGACCTTTTTTGTAGAGAATTAAGTTTCCTACTTTTTATGTTCTATGATATTTTTTGATCAGATGCGTAGTTCTCGAGATATATCAAGATATTTAAAAGTTCCGAAGCCGCACCAACATAATAGAGATACAGAAACACCGTGGCCCCTTTCTTTGAGATAACTCTGCACTATTGCGAGCTGCGAATGCCACTTCCAGCTTAGCTGTGCAGAGGAAGAACAACAAGAAGAAGAAATATCTCGAAATATGTCCGTCAGGCCAGTTCCTTTGAGTTGAATCTGCAAATATCTCGGAAACGAAGCGAGCTATGGCAAAATGTTAAGAGACCTTTTTTGTAGAGAATTATGTTTCCTACAATTTATGTTCTATGATATTTTTTGATCAGAAGCGTAGTTTTCGAGATATATCGAGATATTTAAAAGTTCCGAAGCCGCACCAACATAATAGAGATACAGAAACACCGTGGCCCCTTTCTTTGAGATAACTCTGCACGATTGCGAGCTGGAAATGCCACTTCCAGTTTAGCTGTGCAGAAGAAGAACAAAAAGAAGAAGAAATATCTCGAAATATGTCCATCAGGACCCTTCCCTTGAGATAAATCTGCAAATATCTCGGAAACGAAGCGAGCTACGGCAAAATGTTAAGAGACCTTTTTTGTAGAGAATTATATTTCCCACAATTTAGGTTCTATGATATTTTTTGATCAGATGCGTAGTTCTCGAGATATATCAAGATATTTAAAAGTTCCGAAGCCGCACCAACATAATGGAGATACAGAAACACCGTGGCCCCTTTCTTTGAGATAACTCTGCACTATTGCGAGCTGTAAATGCCACGTCCAGCTTAGCTGTGCAGAAGAAGAACAACAAGAAGAAGAAATATCTCGAAATATGTCCGTCAGGCCCCTTCCCTCGAGATAAATCTGCAAATATCTCGGAAACGAAGCGAGCTATGGCAAAATGTTAAGCGACCTTTTTTGTAGAGAATTAAGTTTCCTACTTTTTATGTTCTATGATATTTTTTGATCAGATGCGTAGTTCTCGAGATATATCAAGATATTTAAAAGTTCCGAAGCCGCACCAACAAAATAGAGATACAGAAACACCGTGGCCCCTTTCTTTGAGATAACTCTGCACTATTGCGAGCTGCAAATGCCACTTCCAGCTTAGCTGTGCAGAAGAAGAACAACAAGAAGAAGAAATATCTCGAAATATGTCCGTCAGGCCCCTTCCCTTGAGATAAATCTGCACATATCTCGGAAACGAAGCGAGCTATGGCAAAATGTGAAGAGACCTTTTGTGTAGAGAATTAAGTTTCCTACTTTTTATCTTCTATGATATTTTTTGATCAGATGCGTAGTTCTCGAGATATATCAAGATATTTAAAAGTTCCGAAGCCGCACCAACATAATAGAGATACAGAAACACCGTGGCCCCTCTCTTTGAGATAACTCTGCACTATTGCGAGCTGGAAATGCCACTTCCGGTTTAGCTGTGCAGAAGAAGAACAACAAGAAGAAGAAATATCTCGAAATATGTCCGTCAGGCCCCTTCCCTTGAGATAAATCTGCAAATATCTCGGAAACGAAGAGAGCTATGGCAAAATGTTAAGAGACCTTTTTTGTAGAGAATTAAGTTTCCTACTTTTCATGTTCTATGATATTTTTTGATCAGATGCGTAGTTCTCGAGATATATCAAGATATTTAAAAGTTCCGAAGCCGCACCAACATAATAGAGATACAGAAACACCGTGGCCCCTTTCTTTGAGATAACTCTGCACTATTGCGAGCTGTAAATGCCACTTCCAGCTTAGCTGTGCAGAAGAAGAACAACAAGAAGAAGAAATATCTCGAAATATGTCCGTCAGGCCCCTTCCCTTGAGATAAATCTGCAAATATCTCGGAAACGATGCCAGTTATGGGAAAATGTTAAGAGACCTTTTTTGTAGAGAATTAAGTTTCCTACTTTTTATGTTCTATGATATTTTTTGATCAGATGCGTAGTTCTCGAGATATATCAAGATATTTAAAAGTTCCGAAGCCGCACCAACATAATAGAGATACAGAAACACCGTGGCCCCTTTCTTTGAGATAACTCTGCACTATTGCGAGCTGTAAATGCCACTTCCAGCTTAGCTGTGCAGAAGAAGAACAACAAGAAGAAGAAATATCTCGAAATATGTCCGTCAGGCCCCTTCCCTTGAGATAAATCTGCAAATATCTCGGAAACGATGCCAGTTATGGGAAAATGTTAAGAGACCTTTTTTGTAGAGAATTAAGTTTCCTACTTTTTATGTTCTATGATATTTTTTGATCAGATGCGTAGTTCTCGAGATATATCAAGATATTTAAAAGTTCCGAAGCCGCACCAACATAATAGAGATACAGAAACACCGTGGCCCCTTTCTTTGAGATAACTCTGCACTATTGCGCGCTGCAAATGCCACTTCCAGCTTAGCTGTGCAGAAGAAGAACAACAAGAAGAAGAAATATCTCGAAATATGTCCGTCAGGCCCCTTCCCTTGAGATAAATCTGCAAATATCTCGGAAACGAAGCGAGCTACGGCAAAATGTTAAGAGACCTTTTTTGTAGAAAATTAGGTTTGCTACTTTTTGTGTTCTATGATATTTTTTGATCAGATGCGTAGTTCTCGAGATATATCAAGATATTTAAAAGTTCCGAAGCCGCACCAACATAATAGAGATACAGAAACACCGTGGCCCCTTTCTTTGCGATAACTCTGCACTATTGCGAGCTGCAAATGCCACTTCCAGCTTAGCTGTGCAGAAGAAGAAGAACAAGAATAAGAAATATTTCGAAATATGTCCGTCAGGCCCCTTCCCTTGAGATAAATCTGCAAATATCTCGGAAACGAAGCGAGCTACGGCAAAATGTTAAGAGACCTTTTTTGTAGAAAATTAGGTTTCCTACTTTTTATGTTCTATGATATTTTTTGATCAGATGCGTAGTTCTCGAGATATATCAAGATATTTAAAAGTTCCGAAGCCGCACCAACATAATAGAGATACAGAAACACCGTGGCCCCTTTCTTTGCGATAACTCTGCACTATTGCGAGCTGCAAATGCCACTTCCAGCTTAGCTGTGCAGAAGAAGAAGAACAAGAATAAGAAATATTTCGAAATATGTCCGTCAGGCCCCTTCCCTTGAGATAAATCTGCAAATATCTCGGAAACGAAGCGAGCTACGGCAAAATGTTAAGAGACCTTGTTTGTAGAAAATTAGGTTTCCTACTTTTTATGTTCTATGATATTTTTTGATCAGATGCGTAGTTCTCGAGATATATCAAGATATTTAAAAGTTCCGAAGCCGCACCAACATAATAGAGATACAGAAACACCGTGGCCCCTTTCTTTGCGATAACTCTGCACTATTGCGAGCTGCAAATGCCACTTCCAGCTTAGCTGTGCAGAAGAAGAACAACAAGAAGAAGAAATATCTCGAAATATGTCCGTCAGGCCCCTTCCCTTGAGATAAATCTGCAAATATCTCGGAAACGAAGCGAGCTATGGCAAAATGTTAAGAGACCTTTTTTGTAGAGAATTAAGTTTCCTACTTTTTATGTTCTATAATATTTTTCGATCAGAGGCGTAGTTCTCGAGATATATCAAGATATTTAAAAGTTCCGAAGCCGCACCAACATAATAGAGATACAGAAACACCGTGGCCCCTCTCTTTGAGATAACTCTGCACGATTGCGAGCTGGAAATGCCACTTCCAGTTTAGCTGTGCAGAAGAAGAACAACAAGAAGAAGAAATATCTCGAAATATGTCCGTCAGGCCCCTTCCCTTGAGATAAATCTGCAAATATCTCGGAAACGAAGCGAGCTACGGCAAAATGTTAAGAGACCTTTTTTGTAGAAAATGAGGTTTCCTACTTTTTATGTTCTATGATATTTTTTGATCAGATGCGTAGTTCTCGAGATATATCAAGATATTTAAACGTTCCGAAGCCGCACCAACATAATAGAGATACAGAAACACCGTGGCCCCTTTCTTTGAGATAACTCTGCACTATTGCGAGCTGCAAATGCCACTTCCAGCTTAGCTGTGCAGAAGAAGAACAACAAGAAGAAGAAATATCTCGAAATATGTCCGTCAGGACCCTTCCCTTGAGATAAATCTGCAAATATCTCGGAAACGAAGCGAGCTATTGCAAAACGTTAAAAGACCTTTTTTGTAGAGAATTAAGTTTCCTACTTTTTATGTTCTATGATATTTTTTGATCAGATGCGTAGTTCTCGAGATATATCAAGATATTTAAAAGCTCCGAAGCTGCACCAACATAATAGAGGTACAGAAACACCGTGGCCCCTTTCTTTGAGATAACTCTGCACTATAGCGAGCTGCAAATGCCACTTCCAGCTTAGCTGTGCAGAAGAAGAACAACAAGAATAAGAAATATTTCGAAATATGTCCGTCAGGCCCCTTCCCTTGAGATAAATCTGCAAATATCTCGGAAACGAAGAGAGCTATGGCAAAATGTTAAGAGACCTTTTTTGTAGAGAATTAAGTTTCCTACTTTTCATGTTCTATGATATTTTCTGATCAGATGCGTAGTTCTCGAGATATATCAAGATATTTAAAAGTTCCGAAGCCGCACCAACATAATAGAGATACAGAAACACCGTGGCCCCTTTCTTTGAGGTAACTCTGCACTACTGCGAGCTGCAAATGCCACTTCCAGCTTAGCTGTGCAGAAGAAGAACAACAAGAAGAAGAAATATCTCGAAATATGTCCGTCAGGCCCCATCCCTTGAGATAAATCTGCAAATATCTCGGAAACGAAGCGAGCTATGGCAAAATGTTAAGAGACCATTTTTGTAGATAATTAAGTTTCCTACTTTTTATGTTCTATGATATTTTTTGATCAGATGCGTAGTTCTCGAGATATATCCTGATATTTAAAAGTTCCGAAGCGGCACCAACATAATAGAGATACAGAAACACCGTGGCCCCTTTCTTTGAGGTAACTCTGCACTATTGCGAGCTGCAAATGCCACTTCCAGCTTAGCTGTGCAGAAGGAGAACAACAAGAAGAAGGAATATCTCGAAATATGTCCGTCAGGCCCCTTCCCTTGAGATAAATCTGCAAATATCTCGGAAACCAAGCGAGCTATGGCAAAATGTTTAGAGACCTTATTTGTAGAGAATTAAGTTTCCTACTTTTTATGTTCTACGATATTTTTTGATCAGATGCGTAGTTCTCGAGATATATCAAGATATTTAAAAGTTCCAAAGCCGCACCAACATAATAGAGATACAGAAACACCGTGGCCCCTTTCTTTGAGATAACTCTGCACTATTGCGAGCTGCAAATGCCACTTCCAGCTTAGCTGTGCAGAAGAAGAACAACAAGAAGAAGAAATATCTCGAAATATGTCCGTCAGGCCCCTTCCCTTGAGATAAATCTGCAAATATCTCGGAAACGAAGCGAGCTATGGCAAAATGTTAAGAGACCTTTTTTGTAGAGAATTAAGTTTCCTACAATTTACGTTCTCTGATATTTTTTGATCAGAAGCGTAGTTTTCGAGATATATCGAGATATTTAAAAGTTCCGAAGCCGCACCAACATAATAGAGATACAGAAACACCGTGGCCCCTTTCTTTGAGATAACTCTGCACGATTGCGACCTGCAAATGCCACTTCCAGCTTAGCTGTGCAGAAGAGGAACAACAAGAAGAAGAAATATCTCGGAATATGTCCGTCAGGACCCTTCCCTTGAGATAAATCTGCAAATATCTCGGAAACGAAGCGAGCTACGGCAAAATGTTAAGAGACCTTTTTTGTAGAAAATTAGGTTTCCTACTTTTTATGTTCTATGATATTTTTTGATCAGATGCGTAGTTTTCGAGATATATCGAGATATTTAAAAGTTCCGAAGCCGCACCAACATAATAGAGGTACAGAAACACCGTGGCCCCTTTCTTTGAGATAACTCTGCACTATTGCGAGCTGCAAATGCCACTTCCAGCATAGCTGTGCAGAAGAAGAACAACAAGAAGAAGAAATATCTCGAAATATGTCCGTCAGGCCCCTTCCCTTGAGATATATCTGCAAATATCTCGGAAACGAAGCGAGCTATGGCAAAATGTTAAGAGACCTTTTTTGTAGAGAATTAAGTTTCCTACTTTTTATGTTCTATGATATTTTTTGATCAGATGCGTAGTTCTCGAGATATATCAAGATATTTAAAAGCTCCGAAGCTGCACCAACATAATAGAGGTGCAGAAACACCGTGGCCCCTTTCTTTGAGATAACTCTGCACTATTGCGAGCTGCAAATGCCACTTCCAGCTTAGCTGTGCAGAAGAAGAACAACAAGAATAAGAAATATTTCGAAATATGTCCGTCAGGCCCCTTCCCTTGAGATAAATCTGCAAATATCTCGGAAACGAAGCGAGCTACGGCAAAATGTTAAGAGACCTTTTTTGTAGAAAATTAGGTTTCCTACTTTTTATGTTATATGATATTTTTTGATCAGATGCGTAGTTCTCGACATATATCAAGATATTTAAAAGTTCCGAAGCCGCACCAACATAATAGAGATACAGAAACACCGTGGCCCCTTTCTTTGAGATAACTCTGCACTATTGCGAGCTGCCAATGCCACTTCCAGCTTAGCTGTGCAGAAGAAGAACAACAAGAAGAAGAAATATCTGGAAATATGTCCGTCAGGCCCCTTCCCTTGAGATAAATCTGCAAATATCTCGGAAACGAAGCGAGCTACGGCAAAATGTTAAGAGACCTTTTTTGTAGAAAATTAGGATTCCTACTTTTTATGTTCTATGATATTTTTTGAACAGATGCGTAGTTCTCGAGATATATCAAGATATTTAAAAGTTCCGAAGCCGCACCAACATAATAGAGATACAAAAACACCGTGGCCCCTTTCTTTGAGATAACTCTGCACTATTGCGAGCTGCAAATGCCACTTCCAGCTTAGCTGTGCCCACGAAGAACAACAAGAAGAAGAAATATCTCGAAATATATCCGTCAGGCCCCTTCCCTTGAGATAAATCTGCAAATATCTCGGAAACGAAGCGAGCTACGGCAAAATGTTAAGAGACCTTTTTTGTAGAAAATTAGGTTTCCTACTTTTTATGTTCTATGATATTTTTTGATCAGATGCGTAGTTCTCGAGATATATCAAGATATTTAAAAGTTCCGAAGCCGCACCAACATAATAGAGATACAGAAACACCGTGGCCCCTTTCTTTGAGATAACTCTGCACTATTGCGAGCTGCAAATGCCACTTCCAGCTTAGCTGTGCAGAAGAAGAACAACAAGACGAAGAAATATCTCGAAATATGTCCGTCAGGCCCCTTCCCTTGAGATAACTCTGCAAATATCTCGGAAACGATGCCAGCTATGGGAAAATGTTAAGAGACCTTTTTTGTAGAGAATTAAGTTTCCTACTTTTTATGTTCTATGATATTTTTTGATCAGATGCGTAGTTCTCGAGATATATCAAGATATTTAAAAGCTCCGAAGCTGCACCAACATAATAGAGGTACAGAAACACCGTGGCCCCTTTCTTTGAGATAACTCTGCACTATAGCGAGCTGCAAATGCCACTTCCAGCTTAGCTGTGCAGAAGAAGAACAACAAGAATAAGAAATATTTCGAAATATGTCCGTCAGGCCCCTTCCCTTGAGATAAATCTGCAAATATCTCGGAAACGAAGCGAGCTACGGCAAAATGTTAAGAGACCTTTTTTGTAGAAAATTAGGTTTCCTACTTTTTATGCTCTATGATATTTTTTGATCAGATGCGTAGTTCTCGAGATATATCAAGATATTTAAAGGTTCCGAAGCCGCACCAACATAATAGAGATACAGAAACACCGTGGCCCCTTTCTTTGCGATAACTCTGCACTATTGCGAGCTGCAAATGCCACTTCCAGCTTAGCTGTGCAGAAGAAGAACAACAAGAAGAAGAAATATCTCGAAATATGTCCGTCAGGCACCTTCCCTTGAGATATATCTGCAAATATCTCGGAAACGATGCCAGTTATGGGAAAATGTTAAGAGACCTTTTTTGTAGAGAATTAAGTTTCCTACTTTTTATGTTCTATGATATTTTCTGATCAGATGCGTAGTTCTCGAGATATATCAAGATATTTAAAAGTTCCGAAGCCGCACCAACATAATAGAGATACAGAAACACCGTGGCCCGTTTCTTTGAGATAACTCTGCACTATTGCGCGCTGCAAATGCCACTTCCAGCTTAGCTGTGCAGAAGAAGAACAACAAGAAGAAGAAATATCTCGAAATATGTCCGTCAGGCCCCTTCCCTTGAGATAAATCTGCAAATATCTCGGAAACGAAGCGAGCTACGGCAAAATGTTAACAGACCTTTTTTGTAGAAAATTAGGTTTCCTACTTTTTATCTTCTATGATATTTTCTGATCAGATGCGTAGTTCTCGAGATATATCAAGATATTTAAAAGTTCCGAAGCCGCACCAACATAATAGAGATACAGAAACACCGTGGCCCCTTTCTTTGCGACAACTCTGCACTATTGCGAGCTGCAAATGCCACTTCCAGCTAAGCTGTGCAGAAGAAGAACAACAAGAAGAAGAAATATCTCGAAATATGTCCGTCAGGCCCCTTCCCTTGAGATAAATCTGCAAATATCTCGGAAACGAAACGAGCTATGGCAAAATGTTAAGAGACCTTTTTTGTAGAGAATTAAGTTTCCTACTTTTTATGTTCTATGATATTTTTCGATCAGAGGCGTAGTTCTCGAGATATATCAGGATATTTAAAAGTTCCGAAGCCGCACCAACATAATAGAGCTACAGAAACACCGTGGCCCCTCTCTTTGAGATAACTCTGCATGATTGCGAGCTGGAAATGCCACTTCCAGCTTAGCTGTGCAGAAGAAGAACAACAAGAAGAAGAAATATCTGGAAATATGTCCGTCAGGCCCCTTCCCTTGAGATAAATCTGCAAATATCTCGGAAACGAAGCGAGCTACGGCAAAATGTTAAGAGACCTTTTTTGTAGAAAATTAGGTTTCCTACTTTTTATGTTCTATGATATTTTTTGATCAGATGCGTAGTTCTCGAGATATATCAAGATATTTAAAAGTTCCGAAGCCGCACCAACATAATAGAGATACAGAAACACCGTGGCCCCTTTCTTTGAGATAACTCTGCACTATTGCGAGCTGCAAATGCCACTTCCAGCTTAGCTGTGCAGAAGAAGAACAACAAGACGAAGAAATATCTCGAAATATGTCCGTCAGGCCCCTTCCCTTGAGATAAATCTGCAAATATCTCGGAAACGAAGCGAGCTATGGCAAAATGTTAAGAGACCTTTTTTGTAGAGAATTATGTTTCCTACAATTTACGTTCTCTGATATTTTTTGATCAGAAGCGTAGTTTTCGAGATATATCGAGATATTTAAAAGTTCCGAAGCCGCACCAACATAATAGAGATACAGAAACACCGTGGCCCCTTTCTTTGAGATAACTCTGCACTATTGCGACCTGCAAATGCCACTTCCAGCTTCGCTGTGCAGAAGAGGAACAACAAGAAGAAGAAATATCTCGGAATATGTCCGTCAGGCCCCTTCCCTTGAGCTAACTCTGCAAATATCTCGGAAACGATGCCAGCTATGGGAAAATGTTAAGAGACCTTTTTTGTAGAGAATTAAGTTTCCTACTTTTTATGTTCTATGATATTTTTCGATCAGAGGCGTAGTTCTCGAGATATATCAAGATATTTAAAAGTTCCGAAGCCGCACCAACATAATAGAGATACAGAAACACCGTGGCCCCTTTCTTTGAGATAACTCTGCACGATTGCGAGCTGGAAATGCCACTTCCAGTTTAGCTGTGCAGAAGAAGAACAACAAGAAGAAGAAATATCTCGAAATATGTCCATCAGGACCCTTCCCTTGAGATAAATCTGCAAATATCTCGGAAACGAAGCGAGCTATGGCAAAATGTTAGGAGACCTTTTTTGTAGAGAATTATGTTTCCTACTTTTTATGTTCTATGATATTTTTTGATCAGAAGCGTAGTTTTCGAGATATATCGAGATATTTAAAAGTTCCGAAGCCGCACCAACATAATAGAGGTACAGAAACACCGTGGCCCCTTTCTTTGAGATAACTCTGCACTATTGCGAGCGGCAAATGCCACTTCCAGCTTAGCTGTGCAGAAGAAGAACAACAAGAAGAAGAAATATCTGGAAATATGTCCGCCAGGCCCCTTCCCTTGAGATAAATCTGCAAATATCTCGGAAACGAAGCTAGCTATGGCAAAATGTTAAGAGACCTTTTTTGTAGAGAATTAAGTTTTCTACTTTTTATGGTCTATGATATTTTTTGATCAGATGCGTAGTTCTCGAGATATATCAAGATATTTAAAAGCTCCGAAGCTGCACCAACATAATAGAGGTACAGAGACACCGTGGCCCCTTTCTTTGAGATAACTCTGCACTATTGCGAGCTGCAAATGCCACTTCCAGCTTAGCTGTGCAGAAGAAGAACAACAAGAAGAAGAAATATCTCGAAATATGTCCGTCAGGCCCCTTCCCTTGAGATAAATCTGCAAATATCTCGGAAACGAAGCGAGCTATTGCAAAACGTTAAGAGACCTTTTTTGTAGAGAATTAAGTTTCCTACTTTTTATGTTCTATGATATTTTTTGATCAGATGCGTAGTTCTCGAGATATATCAAGATATTTAAAAGTTCCGAAGTCGCACCAACATAATAGAGATACAGAAACACCGTGGCCCCTTTCTTTGCGATAACTCTGCACTATTGCGAGCTGCAAATGCCACTTCCAGCTTAGCTGTGCAGAAGAAGAACAACAAGAAGAAGAAATATCTCGAAATATGTCCGTCAGGCCCCTTCCCTTGAGATAAATCTGCAAATATCTCCGAAACGATGCCAGTTATGGGAAAATGTTAAGAGACCTTTTTTGTAGAGAATTAAGTTTCCTACTTTTTATGTTCTATGATATTTTTTGATCAGATGCGTAGTTCTCGAGATATATCAAGATATTTAAAAGTTCCGAAGCCGCACCAACATAATAGAGATACAGAAACACCGTGGCCCGTTTCTTTGAGATAACTCTGCACTATTGCGCGCTGCAAATGCCACTTCCAGCTTAGCTGTGCAGAAGAAGAACAACAAGAAGAAGAAATATCTGGAAATATGTCCGTCAGACCCCTTCCCTTGAGATAAATCTGTAAATATCTCGGAAACGAAGCGAGCTACGGCAAAATGTTAAGAGACCTTTTTTGTAGAAAATTAGGATTCCTACTTTTTATGTTCTACGATATTTTCTGATCAGATGCGTAGTTCTCGAGATATATCAAGATATTTAAAAGTTCCGAAGCCGCACCAACATAATAGAGATACAGAAACACCGTGGCCCCTTTCTTTGAGATAACTCTGCACGATTGCGACCTGCAAATGCCACTTCCAGCTTAGCTGTGCAGAAGAGGAACAACAAGAAGAAGAAATATCTCGGAATATGTCCGTCAGGACCCTTCCCTTGAGATAAATCTGCAAATATCTCGGAAACGAAGCGAGCTACGGCAAAATGTTAAGAGACCTTTTTTGTAGAAAATTAGGTTTCCTACTTTTTATGTTCTATGATATTTTTTGATCAGATGCGTAGTTTTCGAGATATATCGAGATATTTAAAAGTTCCGAAGCCGCACCAACATAATAGAGGTACAGAAACACCGTGGCCCCTTTCTTTGAGGTAACTCTGCACTATTGCGAGCTGCAAATGCCACTTCCAGCTTAGCTGTGCAGAAGAAGAACAACAAGAAGAAGAAATATCTCGAAATATGTCCGTCAGGCCCCTTCCCTTGAGATATATCTGCAAATATCTCGGAAACGAAGCGAGCTATGGCAAAATGTTAAGAGACCTTTTTTGTAGAGAATTAAGTTTCCTACTTTTTATGTTCTATGATATTTTTTGATCAGATGCGTAGTTCTCGAGATATATCAAGATATTTAAAAGCTCCGAAGCTGCACCAACATAATAGAGGTACAGAAACACCGTGGCCCCTTTCTTTGAGATAACTCTGCACTATTGCGAGCTGCAAATGCCACTTCCAGCTTAGCTGTGCAGAAGAAGAACAACAAGAATAAGAAATATTTCGAAATATGTCCGTCAGGCCCCTTCCCTTGAGATAAATCTGCAAATATCTCGGAAACGAAGCGAGCTACGGCAAAATGTTAAGAGACCTTTTTTGTAGAAAATTAGGTTTCCTACTTTTTATGTTATATGATATTTTTTGATCAGATGCGTAGTTCTCGACATATATCAAGATATTTAAAAGTTCCGAAGCCGCACCAACATAATAGAGATACAGAAACACCGTGGCCCCTTTCTTTGAGATAACTCTGCACTATTGCGAGCTGCCAATGCCACTTCCAGCTTAGCTGTGCAGAAGAAGAACAACAAGAAGAAGAAATATCTGGAAATATGTCCGTCAGGCCCCTTCCCTTGAGATAAATCTGCAAATGTCTCGGAAACGAAGCGAGCTACGGCAAAATGTTAAGAGACCTTTTTTGTAGAAAATTAGGATTCCTACTTTTTATGTTCTATGATATTTTTTGAACAGATGCGTAGTTCTCGAGATATATCAAGATATTTAAAAGTTCCGAAGCCGCACCAACATAATAGAGATACAAAAACACCGTGGCCCCTTTCTTTGAGATAACTCTGCACTATTGCGAGCTGCAAATGCCACTTCCAGCTTAGCTGTGCAGAAGAAGAACAACAAGACGAAGAAATATCTCGAAATATGTCCGTCAGGCCCCTTCCCTTGAGATAAATCTGCAAATATCTCGGAAACGAAGCGAGCTATGGCAAAATGTTAAGAGACCTTTTTTGTAGAGAATTATGTTTCCTACAATTTACGTTCTCTGATATTTTTTGATCAGAAGCGTAGTTTTCGAGATATATCGAGATATTTAAAAGTTCCGAAGCCGCACCAACATAATAGAGATACAGAAACACCGTGGCCCCTTTCTTTGAGATAACTCTGCACTATTGCGACCTGCAAATGCCACTTCCAGCTTCGCTGTGCAGAAGAGGAACAACAAGAAGAAGAAATATCTCGGAATATGTCCGTCAGGCCCCTTCCCTTGAGCTAACTCTGCAAATATCTCGGAAACGAAGCGAGCTATTGCAAAACGTTAAGAGACCTTTTTTGTAGAGAATTAAGTTTCCTACTTTTTATGTTCTATGGTATTTTTTGATCAGATGCGTAGTTCTCGAGATATATCAAGATATTTAAAAGCTCCGAAGCTGCACCAACATAATAGAGGTACAGAGACACCGTGGCCCCTTTCTTTGAGATAACTCTGCACTATTGCGAGCTGCAAATGCCACTTCCAGCTTAGCTGTGCAGAAGAAGAACAACAAGAAGAAGAAATATCTCGAAATATGTCCGTCAGGCCCCTTCCCTTGAGATAAATCTGCAAATATCTCGGAAACGAAGCGAGCTATGGCAAAATGTTAAGAGACATTTTTTGTAGAGAATTAAGTTTCCTACTTTTTATGTTCTATGATATTTTTTGATCGGATGCGTAGTTCTCGAGATATATCAAGATATTTAAAAGTTCCGAAGCCGCACCAACATAATAGAGATACAGAAACACCGTGGCCCCTTTCTTTGAGATAACTCTGCACTATTGCGCGCTGCAAATGCCACTTCCAGCTTAGCTGTGCAGAAGAAGAACAACAAGAAGAAGAAATATCTCGAAATATGTCCGTCAGGCCCCTTCCCTTGAGATAAATCTGCAAATATCTCGGAAACGAAGCGAGCTATGGCAAAATGTTAAGAGACCTTTTTTGTAGAGAATTAAGTTTTCTACTTTTTATGTTCTATGAAATTTTTTGATCAGATGCGTAGTTCTCGAGATATATCAAGATATTTAAAAGTTCCGAAGCCGCACCAACATAATAGAGATACAGAAACGCCGTAGCCCCTTTCTTTGCGATAACTCTGCACTATTGCGAGCTGCAAATGCCACTTCCAGCTTAGCTGTGCAGAAGAAGAACAACAAGAAGAAGAAATATCTCGAAATATGTCCGTCAGGACCCTTCCCTTGAGATAAATCTGCAAATATCTCGGAAACGAAGCGAGCTATTGCAAAACGTTAAGAGACCTTTTTTGTAGAGAATTAAGTTTCCTACTTTATATGTTCTATGATATTTTTTGATCAGATGCGTAGTTCTCGAGATATATCAAGATATTTAAAAGTTCCGAAGCCGCACCAACATAATAGAGATACAGAAACACCGTAGCCCCTTTCTTTGCGATAACTCTGCACTATCGCGAGCTGCAAATGCCACTTCCAGCTTAGCTGTGCAGAAGAAGAACAACAAGAAGAAGAAATATCTCGAAATATGTCCGTCAGGCCCCTTCCCTTGAGATAAATCTGCAAATATCTCGGAAACGAAGCGAGCTATGGCAAAATGTTAAGAGACCTTTTTTGTAGAGAATTAAGTTTCCTACTTTTTATGTTCTATGATATTTTTTGATCAGATGCGTAGTTCTCGAGATATATCAAGATATTTAAAAGTTCCGAAGCCGCACCAACATAATAGAGATACAGAAACACCGTGGCCCCTTTCTTCGAGATAACTCTGCACTATTGCGAGCTGCAAATGCCACTTCCAGCTTAGCTGTGCAGAAGAAGAACAACAAGAAGAAGAAATATCTCGAAAAATGTCCGCCAGACCCCTTCCCTTGAGATAAATCTGCAAATATCTCGGAAACGGGGCGAGCTATGGCAAAATGTTAAGAGACCTTATTTGTAGAGAATTAAGTTTCCTACTTTTTATGTTCTATGATATTTTTTGATCAGACGCGTAGTTCTCGAGATATATCAAGATATTTAAAAGTTCCGAAGCCGCACCAACATAATAGAGATACAGAAACACCGTGGCCCCTTTCTTTGAGATAACTCTGCGCTATTGCAAGCTGCAAATGCCACTTCCAGCTTAGCTGTGCAGAAGAAGAACAACAAGAAGAAGAAATATCTGGAAATATGTCCGTCAGACCCCTTCCCTTGAGATAAATCTGCAAATATCTCGGAAACGAAGCGAGCTACGGCAAAATGTTAAGAGACCTTTTTTGTAGAGAATTATATTTCCCACAATTTAGGTTCTATGATATTTTTTGATCAGAAGCGTAGTTTTCGAGATATATCGAGATATTTAAAAGATCCGAAGCCGCACCAACATAATAGAGATACAGAAACACCGTGGCCCCTTTCTTTGAGATAACTCTGCACTATTGCGAGCTGCAAATGCCACTTCCAGCTTAGCTGTGCAGAAGAAGAACAACAAGAAGAAGAAATATCTCGAAATATGTCCGTCAGGCCCCTTCCCTTGAGATAAATCTGCAAATATCTCGGAAACGAAGCGAGCTATGGCAAAATGTGAAGAGACATTTTTTGTAGAGAATTAAGTTTCCTACTTTTTATGTTCTATGATATTTTTTGATCAGATGCGTAGTTCTCGAGATATATGAAGATATTTAAAAGTTCCGAAGCCGCACCAACATAATAGAGATACAGAAACACCGTGGCCCCTTTCTTTGAGATAACTCTGCACTATTGCGAGCTGCAAATGCCACTTCCAGCTTAGCTGTGCAGAAGAAGAACAACAAGAAGAAGAAATATCTCGAAATATGTCCGTCAGGCCCCTTCCCTTGAGATAAATCTGCAAATATCTCGGAAACGAAGCGAGCTATGGCAAAATGTTAAGCGACTTTATTTGTAGAGAATTAAGTTTCCTACTTTTTACGTTCTATGATATTTTTTAATCAGATGCGTAGTTCTCGAGATATATAAAGATATTTTAAAGTTCCGAAGCCGCACCAACATAATAGAGATACAGAAACACCGTGGCCCCTTTCTTCGAGATAACTCTGCACTATTGCGAGCTGCAAATGCCACTTCCAGCTTAGCTGTGCAGAAGAAGAACAACAAGAAGAAGAAATATCTCGAAATATGTCCGTCAGGCCCCTTCCCTTGAGATAAATCTGCAAATATCTCGGAAACGAAGCGAGGTATGGCAAAATGTTAAGAGACCTTTTTTGTAGAGAATTAAGTTTCCTACTTTTTATGTTCTATGATATTTTTTGATCAGATGCGTAGTTCTCGAGATATATCAAGATATCTAAAAGTTCCAAAGCCGCACCAACATAATAGAGATACAGAAACACCGTGGCCCCTTTCTTCGAGATAACTCTGCACTATTGCGAGCTGCAAATGCCACTTCCAGCTTAGCTGTGCAGAAGAAGAACAACAAGAAGAAGAAATATCTCGAAAAATGTCCGTCAGGCCCCTTCCCTTGAGATAAATCTGCAAATATCTCGGAAACGAAGCGAGCTATGGCAAAATGTTAACAGACCTTTTTTGTAGAGAATTATGTTTGCTACAATTTATGTTCTATGATATTTTTTGATCAGAAGCGTAGTTTTCGAGATATATCGAGATATTTAAAAGTTCCGAAGCCGCACCAACATGATAGAGATACAGAAACACCGTGGCCCCGTTCTTTGAGATAACTCTGCACTAGTGCGAGCCGCAAATGCCACTTCCAGCTTAGCTGTGCAGAAGAAGAACAACAAGAAGAAGAAGTATCTCGAAATATGTCCGTCAGGCCCGTTCCTTTGAGCTGAATCTGCAAATATCTCGGAAACGAAGCGAGCTATGGCAAAATGTTAAGAGACGTTTTTTGTAGAGAATTAAGTTTCCTACTTTTTACGTTCTATGATATTTTTTGATCAGATGCGTAGTTCTCGAGATATATCAAGATATTTAAAAGTTCCGAAGCCGCACCAACATAATAGAGATACAGAAACACCGTGGCCCCTTTCTTTGAGATAACTCTGCACTATTGCGAGCTGTAAATGCCACTTCCAGCTTAGCTGTGCAGAAGAAGAACAACAAGAAGAAGAAATATCTCGAAATATGTCCGTCAGGCCCCTTCCCTTGAGATATATCTGCAAATATCTCGGAAACGAAGTGAGCTATGGCAAAATGTTAAGAGACCTTTTTTGTAGAGAATTATGTTTGCTACAATTTATGTTCTATGATATTTTTTGATCAGAAGCGTAGTTTTCGAGATATATCGAGATATTTAAAAGTTCCGAAGCCGCACCAACATGATAGAGATACAGAAACACCGTGGCCCCGTTCTTTGAGATAACTCTGCACTAGTGCGAGCCGCAAATGCCACTTCCAGCTTAGCTGTGCAGAAGAAGAACAACAAGAAGAAGAAGTATCTCGAAATATGTCCGTCAGGCCCGTTCCTTTGAGCTGAATCTGCAAATATCTCGGAAACGAAGCGAGCTATGGCAAAATGTTGAGACTTTTTTTGTAGAGAATTATGTTTCCTACAATTTATGTTCTATGATATTTTTTGATCAGAAGCGTAGTTTTCGAGATATATCGAGATATTTAAAAGTTCCGAAGCCGCACCAACATAATAGAGATACAGAAACACCGTGGCCCCTTTCTTTGAGATAACTCTGCACTAGTGCGAGCCGCAAATGCCACTTCCAGCTTAGCTGTGCAGAAGAAGAACAACAAGAAGAAGAAATATCTCGAAATATGTCCGTCAGGCCCCTTCCCTTGAGATAAATCTGCACATATCTCGGAAACGAAGCGAGCTATCGCAAAATGTGAAGAGACCTTTTGTGTAGAGAATTAAGTTTGCTACTTTTTATCTTCTATGATATTTTTTGATCAGATGCGTAGTTCTCGAGATATATCAAGATATTTAAAAGTTCCGAAGCCGCACCAACATAATAGAGATACAGAAACACCGTGGCCCCTTTCTTTGAGATAACTCTGCACTATTGCGAGCTATAAATGCCACTTCCAGCTTAGCTGTGCAGAAGAAGAATAACAAGAAGAAGAAATATCTCGAAATATGTCCGTCAGGCCCCTTCCCTTGAGATATATCTGCAAATATCTCGGAAACGAAGTGAGCTATGGCAAAATGTTAAGAGACCTTTTTTGTAGAGAATTATGTTTCCTACAATTTATGTTCTATGATATTTTTTGATCAGAAGCGTAGTTTTCGAGATATATCGAGATATTTAAAAGTTCCGAAGCCGCACCAACATGATAGAGATACAGAAACACCGTGGCCCCTTTCTTTGAGATAACTCTGCACTAGTGCGAGCCGCAAATGCCACTTCCAGCTTAGCTGTGCAGAAGAAGAACAACAAGAAGAAGAAGTATCTCGAAATATGTCCGTCAGGCCCGTTCCTTTGAGCTGAATCTGCAAATATCTCGGAAACGAAGCGAGCTATGGCAAAATCTTGAGAGACTTTTTTTGTAGAGAATTATGTTTCCTACAATTTATGTTCTATGATATTTTTTGATCAGAAGCGTAGTTTTCGAGATATATCGAGATATTTAAAAGTTCCGAAGCCGCACCAACATAATAGAGATACAGAAACACCGTGGCCCCTTTCTTTGAGATAACTCTGCACTAGTGCGAGCCGCAAATGCCACTTCCAGCTTAGCTGTGCAGAAGAAGAACAACAAGAAGAAGAAGTATCTCGAAATATGTCCGTCAGGCCCGTTCCTTTGAGCTGAATCTGCAAATATCTCGGAAACGAAGCGAGCTATGGCAAAATGTTAAGAGACGTTTTTTGTAGAGAATTATGTTTCCTACAATTTATGTTCTATGATATTTTTTGATCAGAAGCGTAGTCTTCGAGATATATCGAGATATTTAAAAGTTCCGAAGCCGCACCAACATAATAGAGATACAGAAACACCGTGGCCCCTTTCTTTGAGATAACTCTGCACGATTGCGAGCTGGAAATGCCACTTCCAGTTTAGCTGTGCAGAAGAAGAACAACAAGAAGAAGAAATATCTCGAAATATGTCCATCAGGACCCTTGCCTTGAGATAAATCTGCAAATATCTCGGAAACGAAGCGAGCTATGGCAAAATGTTAAGAGACCTTTTTTGTAGAGAATTAGGTTTCCTACTTTTTATGTTCGATGATATTTTTTGATCAGATGCGTAGTTCTCGAGATATATCAAGATATTTAAAAGTTCCGAAGCTGCACCAACATAATAGAGGTACAGAAACACCGTGGCCTCTTTCTTTGAGATAACTCTGCACTATTGCGAGCTGCAAATGCCACTTCGAGCTTAGCTGTGCAGAAGAAGAACAACAAGAAGAAGAAATATCTCGAAATATGTCCGTCAGACCCCTTCCCTTGAGATGAATCTGCAAATATCTCGGAAACGAAGCGAGCTATGGCAAAATGTTAAGAGACCTTTTTTGTAGAGAATAATGTTTCCTACAATTTACGTTCTATGATATTTTTTGATCAGAAGCGTAGTTCTCGAGATATATCAAGATATTTAAAAGTTCCGAAGACGCACCAACATAATAGAGATACAGAAACACCGTGGCCCCTTTCTTTGAGATAACTGTGCACTAGTGCGAGCCGCAAATGCCACTTCCAGCTTAGCTGTGCAGAAGAAGAACAACAAGAAGAAGAAATATCTCGAAATATGTCCGTCAGGCCCCTTCCCTTGAGATATATCTGCAAATATCTCGGAAACGAAGCGAGCCATGGCAAAATGTTAAGAGACCGTTTTTGTAGAGAACTAAGTTTCCTACTTTTTATGTTCTATGATATTTTTTGATCAGACGCATAGTTCTCGAGATATATCAAGATATTTAAAAGTTCCGAAGCCGCACCAACATAATAGAGATACAGAAACACCGTGGCCCCTTTCTTTGAGATACCTCTGCACTATTGCGAGCTGCAGATGCCACTTCCAGCTTAGCTGTGCAGAGGAAGAACAACAAGAAGAAAAAATATCTCGAAATATGTCCGTCAGGCCAGTTCCTTTGAGCTGAATCTGCAAATGTCTCGGAAACGAAGCGAGCTAGGGCAAAATGTTAAGAGACGTTTTTTGTAGAGAATTATGTTTCCTACAATTTATGTTCTATGATATTTTTTGATCAGAAGCGTAGTTTTCGAGATATATCGAGATATTTAAAAGTTCCGAAGACGCACCAACATAATAGAGATACAGAAACACCGTGGCCCCTTTCTTTGAGATAACTCTGCGCTATTGCGAGCTGGAAATGCCACTTCCAGTTTAGCTGTGCAGAAGAAGAACAACAAGAAGAGGAAATATCTCGAAATATGTCCGTCAGGCCCCTTCCCTTGAGATATATCTGCAAATATCTCGGAAACGAAACGAGCTATGGCAAAATGTTAAGAGACCTTTTTTGTAGAGAATTATGTTTCCTACAATTTATGTTCTATGATATTTTTTAATCAGAAGCGTAGTTTTCGAGATATATCGAGATATTTAAAAGATCCGAAGCCGCACCAACATAATAGAGATACAGAAACACCGTGGCTCCTTTCTTTGAGATAACCCTGCACTAGTGCGAGCCGCAAATGCCGCTTCCAGCTTAGCTGTGCAGAAGAAGAACAACAAGAAGAAGAAATATCTCGAAATATGTCCGTCAGGCCCCTTCCCTCGAGATAAATCTGCAAATATCTCGGAAACGAACCGAGCTATGGCAAAATGTTCAGAGACCTTTTTTGTAGAGAATTAAGTTTCCTACTTTTTATGCTTTATGATATTTTTTGATCGGATGCGTAGTTCTCGAGATATATCAAGATATTTAAAAAATCCGAAGCCGCACCAACATAATAGAGATACAGAAACACCGTGGCCCCTTTCTTTGAGATAACTCTGCACTATTGCGAGCTGCCAATGCCACTTCCAGCTTAGCTGTGCAGAAGAAGAACAACAAAAAGAAGAAATATCTCGAAATATGTCCGTCAGGCCCCTTCCCTCGAGATAAATCTGCAAATATCTCGGAAACGAAGCGAGCTATGGCAAAATGTTAAGAGACCTTTTTTGTAGAGAATTAAGTTTCCTACTTTTTATGTTCTATGATATTTTTTGATCAGATGCGTAGTTCTCGAGATATATCAAGATATTTAAAAGTTCCGAAGCCGCACCAACATAATAGAGATACAGAAACACCGTGGCCCCTTTCTTTGAGATAACTCTGCACTATTGCGAGCTGCAAATGCCACTTCCAGCTTAGCTGTGCAGAGGAAGAACAACAAGAAGAAGAAATATCTCGAAATATGTCCGTCAGGCCAGTTCCTTTGAGTTGAATCTGCAAATATCTCGGAAACGAAGCGAGCTATGGCAAAATGTTAAGAGACCTTTTTTGTAGAGAATTATGTTTCCTACAATTTATGTTCTATGATATTTTTTGATCAGAAGCGTAGTTTTCGAGATATATCGAGATATTTAAAAGTTCCGAAGCCGCACCAACATAATAGAGATACAGAAACACCGTGGCCCCTTTCTTTGAGATAACTCTGCACTAGTGCGAGCCGCAAATGCCACTTCCAGCTTAGCTGTGCAGAAGAAGAACAACAAGAAGAAGAAATATCTCGAAATATGTCCATCAGGACCCTTGCCTTGAGATAAATCTGCAAATATCTCGGAAACGAAGCGAGCTATGGCAAAATGTTAAGAGACCTTTTTTGTAGAGAATTAGGTTTCCTACTTTTTATGTTCGATGATATTTTTTGATCAGACGCATAGTTCTCGAGATATATCAAGATATTTAAAAGTTCCGAAGCCGCACCAACATAATAGAGATACAGAAACACCGTGGCTCCTTTCTTTGAGATAACCCTGCACTATTGCGAGCTGCAAATGCCACTTCCAGCTTAGCTGTGCAGAGGAAGAACAACAAGAAGAAGAAATATCTCGAAATATGTCCGTCAGGCCAGTTCCTTTGAGTTGAATCTGCAAATATCTCGGAAACGAAGCGAGCTATGGCAAAATGTTAAGAGACCTTTTTTGTAGAGAATTATGTTTCCTACAATTTATGTTCTATGATATTTTTTGATCAGAAGCGTAGTTTTCGAGATATATCGAGATATTTAAAAGTTCCGAAGCCGCACCAACATAATAGAGATACAGAAACACCGTGGCCCCTTTCTTTGAGATAACTCTGCACTAGTGCGAGCCGCAAATGCCACTTCCAGCTTAGCTGTGCAGAAGAAGAACAACAAGAAGAAGAAATATCTCGAAATATGTCCGTCAGGCCCCTTCCCTTGAGATAAATCTGCACATATCTCGGAAACGAAGCGAGCTATGGCAAAATGTGAAGAGACCTTTTGTGTAGAGAATTAAGTTTCCTACTTTTTATCTTCTATGATATTTTTTGATCAGATGCGTAGTTCTCGAGATATATCAAGATATTTAAAAGTTCCGAAGCCGCACCAACATAATAGAGATACAGAAACACCGTGGCCCCTCTCTTTGAGATAACTCTGCACTATTGCGAGCTGGAAATGCCACTTCCAGTTTAGCTGTGCAGAAGAAGAACAACAAGAAGAAGAAATATCTCGAAATATGTCCGTCAGGCCCCTTCCCTTGAGATCAATCTGCAAATATCTCGGAAACGAAGAGAGCTATGGCAAAATGTTAAGAGACCTTTTTTGTAGAGAATTAAGTTTCCTACTTTTCATGTTCTATGATATTTTTTGATCAGATGCGTAGTTCTCGAGATATATCAAGATATTTAAAAGTTCCGAAGCCGCACCAACATAATAGAGATACAGAAACACCGTGGCCCCTTTCTTTGAGATAACTCTGCACTACTGCGAGCTGTAAATGCCACTTCCAGCTTAGCTGTGCAGAAGAAGAACAACAAGAAGAAGAAATATCTCGAAATATGTCCGTCAGGCCCCTTCCCTTGAGATATATCTGCAAATATCTCGGAAACGAAGTGAGCTATGGCAAAATGTTAAGAGACCTTTTTTGTAGAGAATTATGTTTCCTACAATTTATGTTCTATGATATTTTTTGATCAGAAGCGTAGTTTTCGAGATATATCGAGATATTTAAAAGTTCCGAAGCCGCACCAACATGATAGAGATACAGAAACACCGTGGCCCCTTTCTTTGAGATAACTCTGCACTAGTGCGAGCCGCAAATGCCACTTCCAGCTTAGCTGTGCAGAAGAAGAACAACAAGAAGAAGAAGTATCTCGAAATATGTCCGTCAGGCCCGTTCCTTTTAGCTGAATCTGCAAATATCTCGGAAACGAAGCGAGCTATGGCAAAATGTTAAGAGACTTTTTTTGTAGAGAATTATGTTTCCTACAATTTATGTTCTATGATATTTTTTGATCAGAAGCGTAGTTTTCGAGATATATCGAGATATTTAAAAGTTCCGAAGACGCACCAACATAATAGAGATACAGAAACACCGTGGCCCCTTTCTTTGAGATAACTCTGCGCTATTGCGAGCTGGAAATGCCACTTCCAGTTTAGCTGTGCAGAAGAAGAACAACAAGAAGAGGAAATATCTCGAAATATGTCCGTCAGGCCCCTTCCCTTGAGATATATCTGCAAATATCTCGGAAACGAAACGAGCTATGGCAAAATGTTAAGAGACCTTTTTTGTAGAGAATTATGTTTCCTACAATTTATGTTCTATGATATTTTTTAATCAGAAGCGTAGTTTTCGAGATATATCGAGATATTTAAAAGATCCGAAGCCGCACCAACATAATAGAGATACAGAAACACCGTGGCTCCTTTCTTTGAGATAACCCTGCACTAGTGCGAGCCGCAAATGCCGCTTCCAGCTTAGCTGTGCAGAAGAAGAACAACAAGAAGAAGAAATATCTCGAAATATGTCCATCAGGACCCTTGCCTTGAGATAAATCTGCAAATATCTCGGAAACGAAGCGAGCTATGGCAAAATGTTAAGAGACCTTTTTTGTAGAGAATTAGGTTTCCTACTTTTTATGTTCGATGATATTTTTTGATCAGACGCATAGTTCTCGAGATATATCAAGATATTTAAAAGTTCCGAAGCCGCACCAACATAATAGAGATACAGAAACACCGTGGCTCCTTTCTTTGAGATAACCCTGCACTATTGCGAGCTGCAAATGCCACTTCCAGCTTAGCTGTGCAGAGGAAGAACAACAAGAAGAAGAAATATCTCGAAATATGTCCGTCAGGCCAGTTCCTTTGAGTTGAATCTGCAAATATCTCGGAAACGAAGCGAGCTATGGCAAAATGTTAAGAGACCTTTTTTGTAGAGAATTATGTTTCCTACAATTTATGTTCTATGATATTTTTTGATCAGAAGCGTAGTTTTCGAGATATATCGAGATATTTAAAAGTTCCGAAGCCGCACCAACATAATAGAGATACAGAAACACCGTGGCCCCTTTCTTTGAGATAACTCTGCACTAGTGCGAGCCGCAAATGCCACTTCCAGCTTAGCTGTGCAGAAGAAGAACAACAAGAAGAAGAAATATCTCGAAATATGTCCGTCAGGCCCCTTCCCTTGAGATAAATCTGCACATATCTCGGAAACGAAGCGAGCTATGGCAAAATGTGAAGAGACCTTTTGTGTAGAGAATTAAGTTTCCTACTTTTTATCTTCTATGATATTTTTTGATCAGATGCGTAGTTCTCGAGATATATCAAGATATTTAAAAGTTCCGAAGCCGCACCAACATAATAGAGATACAGAAACACCGTGGCCCCTCTCTTTGAGATAACTCTGCACTATTGCGAGCTGGAAATGCCACTTCCAGTTTAGCTGTGCAGAAGAAGAACAACAAGAAGAAGAAATATCTCGAAATATGTCCGTCAGGCCCCTTCCCTTGAGATCAATCTGCAAATATCTCGGAAACGAAGAGAGCTATGGCAAAATGTTAAGAGACCTTTTTTGTAGAGAATTAAGTTTCCTACTTTTCATGTTCTATGATATTTTTTGATCAGATGCGTAGTTCTCGAGATATATCAAGATATTTAAAAGTTCCGAAGCCGCACCAACATAATAGAGATACAGAAACACCGTGGCCCCTTTCTTTGAGATAACTCTGCACTACTGCGAGCTGTAAATGCCACTTCCAGCTTAGCTGTGCAGAAGAAGAACAACAAGAAGAAGAAATATCTCGAAATATGTCCGTCAGGCCCCTTCCCTTGAGATATATCTGCAAATATCTCGGAAACGAAGTGAGCTATGGCAAAATGTTAAGAGACCTTTTTTGTAGAGAATTATGTTTCCTACAATTTATGTTCTATGATATTTTTTGATCAGAAGCGTAGTTTTCGAGATATATCGAGATATTTAAAAGTTCCGAAGCCGCACCAACATGATAGAGATACAGAAACACCGTGGCCCCTTTCTTTGAGATAACTCTGCACTAGTGCGAGCCGCAAATGCCACTTCCAGCTTAGCTGTGCAGAAGAAGAACAACAAGAAGAAGAAGTATCTCGAAATATGTCCGTCAGGCCCGTTCCTTTTAGCTGAATCTGCAAATATCTCGGAAACGAAGCGAGCTATGGCAAAATGTTAAGAGACTTTTTTTGTAGAGAATTATGTTTCCTACAATTTATGTTCTATGATATTTTTTGATCAGAAGCGTAGTTTTCGAGATATATCGAGATATTTAAAAGTTCCGAAGCCGCACCAACATAATAGAGATACAGAAACACCGTGGCCCCTTTCTTTGAGATAACTCTGCACGATTGCGAGCTGGAAATGCCACTTCCAGTTTAGCTGTGCAGAAGAAGAACAACAAGAAGAAGAAATATCTCGAAATATGTCCATCAGGACCCTTCCCTTGAGATAAATCTGCAAATATCTCGGAAACGAAGCGAGCTACGGCAAAATGTTAAGAGACCTTTTTTGTACAGAATTATATTTCCCACAATTTAGGTTCTATGATATTTTTTGATCAGAAGCGTAGTTTTCGAGATATATCGAGATATTTAAAAGATCCGAAGCCGCACCAACATAATAGAGATACAGAAACACCGTGGCCCCTTTCTTTGAGGTAACTCTGCACTATTGCGAGCTGCAAATGCCACTTCCAGCTTAGCTGTGCAGAAGAAGAACAACAAGAAGAAGAAATATCTCGAAATATGTCCGTCAGGCCCCTTCCCTTGAGATAAATCTGCAAATATCTCGGAAACGAAGCGAGCTATGGCAAAATGTTAAGAGACATTTTTTGTAGAGAATTAAGTTTCCTACTTTTTATGTTCTATGATATTTTTTGATCAGATGCGTAGTTCTCGAGATATATCAAGATATTTAAAAGTTCCGAAGCCGCACCAACATAATAGAGATACAGAAACACCGTGGCCCCTTTCTTTGAGATAACTCTGCACTATTGCGAGCTGCAAATGCCACTTCCAGCTTAGCTGTGCAGAAGAAGAACAACAAGAAGAAGAAATATCTCGAAATATGTCCGTCAGGCCCCTTCCCTTGAGATAAATCTGCAAATATCTCGGAAACGAAGCGAGCTATGGCAAAATGTTAAGCGACTTTATTTGTAGAGAATTAAGTTTCCTACTTTTTACGTTCTATGATATTTTTTAATCAGATGCGTAGTTCTCGAGATATATAAAGATATTTTAAAGTTCCGAAGCCGCACCAACATAATAGAGATACAGAAACACCGTGGCCCCTTTCTTTGAGATAACTCTGCACTATTGCGAGCTGTAAATGCCACGTCCAGCTTAGCTGTGCAGAAGAAGAACAACAAGAAGAAGAAATATCTCGAAATATGTCCGTCAGGCCCCTTCCCTCGAGATAAATCTGCAAATATCTCGGAAACGAAGCGAGCTATGGCAAAATGTTAAGATACCTTTTTTGTAGAGAATTAAGTTTCCTACTTTTTATGTTCTATGATATTTTTTGATCAGATGCGTAGTTCTCGAGATATATCAAGATATTTAAAAGTTCCGAAGCCGCACCAACATAATAGAGATACAGAAACACCGTGGCCCCTTTCTTTGAGATAACTCTGCACTATTGCGAGCTGAAAATGCCACTTCCAGCTTAGCTGTGCAGAAGAAGAATAACAAGAAGAAGAAATATCTCGAAATATGTCCGTCAGGCCCCTTCCCTTGAGATATATCTGCAAATATCTCGGAAACGAAGTGAGCTATGGCAAAATGTTAGGAGACCTTTTTTGTAGAGAATTATGTTTCCTACAATTTATGTTCTATGATATTTTTTGATCAGAAGCGTAGTTTTCGAGATATATCGAGATATTTAAAAGTTCCGAAGCCGCACCAACATGATAGAGATACAGAAACACCGTGGCCCCTTTCTTTGAGATAACTCTGCACTAGTGCGAGCCGCAAATGCCACTTCCAGCTTAGCTGTGCAGAAGAAGAACAACAAGAAGAAGAAGTATCTCGAAATATGTCCGTCAGGCCCGTTCCTTTGAGCTGAATCTGCAAATATCTCGGAAACGAAGCGAGCTATGGCAAAATCTTGAGAGACTTTTTTTGTAGAGAATTATGTTTCCTACAATTTATGTTCTATGATATTTTTTGATCAGAAGCGTAGTTTTCGAGATATATCGAGATATTTAAAAGTTCCGAAGCCGCACCAACATAATAGAGATACAGAAACACCGTGGCCCCTTTCTTTGAGATAACTCTGCACTAGTGCGAGCCGCAAATGCCACTTCCAGCTTAGCTGTGCAGAAGAAGAACAACAAGAAGAAGAAGTATCTCGAAATATGTCCGTCA